>NC_137828.1:9472414-9564914 GCF_963921795.1 Nannobrachium achirus
TAAAATATATATATATATATATATATTGTAAAAAAAAAAGGCAAAGAAGTTAAGGCATAAGTCATAAGACCTGGATCATAATAGAGCCCTAAATCTGCTTGGAGGTCTGACTACAAAATGATGTCACGGCTTAAAAGCCCCACAGCAAGTGTCTTAGTAATGAATGGTGTCATTTACCACACTCCACACGCAACCACAAGCTCTTCACCATGGCTGTGAAGCCTCACTGAAAGGCCCTCTCCATGGGGTTCACACCACGTCACAGCCACAAATGACTATAAAAATCTAATTTCTACGTCATTTTAAGGTTGTTTTTGCAGTTTTTTTTGTGGCATTCTGAATTGAAAACCTATAATTTTAAAGGCATCTGGAGTTAGTCACCGTAGCGGCTCCACAAAGACCACGGTGCAAGCGGTCTGGGTGGCTGCAGAGAACCCTCCCGAAAGAGTGCAATTCTTGTGAGTATTTATTTTCTTTTTGAATACACTATTTTCATTTAAAGACATCAGAGCCTGAGCCTCTATCTGTCTGTTTGTTTGTCTGTCTAACTGTATATTCTTGCAGTGTAACGGTGGTCCACAACTATAGGTTGTACTGGGTGAGGGTCCCAGGTCCGGTGGTCTCTCTGATAGGGGTCCCTACCAGTCCAACGGCGCTCCCGCTGGTCGCCAGCTCCCCCGGCACCACCAGCACCACCAGCACCACCAGCACCACCAGCACCACCCCTGAACACCCCACCACCTCCACCCCTCTGTCCACCACTGTAAGGCAATACTTTTGTTTTTGTTGTTGTTTTTACATTCTACATTCCTACATTTGACAGTGAATGTTAGTCTGTCCTATGTATGTATGTATGTATGGGCACGGCAACACAAAGATGATTACAAGTCAATTACACTACCGCAAATAACCAATTAGTAGCCTGGGCGTTTATTTAGCAAAATGGGGTCGGACCCCGGGCGCTTAAAAGAGGCCAGGCGGCTATTGGTAACAGGCTTTTATTTATTTTGGCACTGGCCAGCACTGGGCCATTATTTGGTTATTTTTTTTACTCAAACTATATAATAGGGGTAATAATAATTTTAATTGGTATGAACACCCAGGCAGCGGCAGTAGGTAATGAGTGATTCTGCACCATAAATGACCATAAGTTAAAATAAATTGCAAATAATGGCCCAGGCGTTTAAACGAACCTAGCGTTTATTTAAGACAGACTTTTATTGAGCAAAATGGGGTCCTTTAAACCCCGGGGGTTTAAAGGAGACCAGGCGTCAGTTTGCCACCGGGCTATTAATTGGTTATTTACGGTATTTAAACACAAACAAGAGACACAGTGCAGCAATGTGCCACTTAAAGACACACACACACAGGCTGGCACAGCACACGTGTGTGCGTCTGTTCAGACCGAACATCAAGACAGCACAGGCACATTTTAACTGTTAATCTCCTGATCATCATCATCTTCCTCCTCCTCAGTTCTCGTCAGAAGGGTGTGGCACCAGGAAGTCGTGTCTCAGTGACCCGGCAGGATGCGACCCGCGCTCCGACCACTACTGCTACTTCCTGTCGTTCAGCGATGACGCGCCGGCGGGGACCAGTGTGACTTTCGAGCTCAGCGGACCCGCTGACGGATACGTGGCCTTCGCTCTGTCCCTGGACAAGTGGATGGTAGGCAGAGTTGACAACTACCCGACGTTCAAATGAGGGACATCCGGCCAATGCAGGCATCCCTTATTCTTAAAGGGCCATTTCACCACTGGGACAACCCGATCTATTTTATTGTTGTTTGGGACACGATCAACACAATCTTGAGTTATTGTTTGTGTTCAATCTATGTTTTGAGATTTTAGTATTTCAGCATGTACTAGTGATGCAAAACGCATCATATGATGCAAAATGCATCACTAGTACATGCTGAAATACTAAAATATCTAAAAAAACAGATTGAACACAAACAATAACTCAGGATTGTGTTGATCGTGTCCCAAACAACAATAAAATAAGATCGGGTTGACCCAGAGGTGAAATGGCCCTTTAAGAAAAATCACACCCAGTGTGAAGTGAGCGGTGGTCGTGCTTGCATAACGTCTTCGACTAGGATTTAAGTCTAGGATGTACAGGCTACAGACACACACACACACAGTCATGCTATGGAGCGGTCTACCGCCGCTCAAAAACAAGGAATGCACAGAAAAACCTCACTGAATATATGTTCATTTTTTGTATATTATATTAACCCCAGCTTCCATATTCTGGGGGAACATTAGGCTTCCACCTGACAGCCATAATACACAGCATATTTGATTTGTTGATAATGTTATCAATATCAACATTGGTCTGCATTTGTAAATAGCAGTACTCTGGCGGTGTTGTTTGCAGGGAAATGATGACGTGTATCTGTGTGTGAGAGACGATGACACAGTTCACATCAGTCCTGCATATACTACTGGACGCTTTCACCCTGTACTGGAACCTGAGGTACCCCCCCCCCCCCCCCCCCCCAACACACAAACACACACACACACACACACACACACACACACACACACACACACACACACACACACACACACACACACACACACACACACACACACACACACACACACACAGGGGCGTGCTGGGCCCCTGATTCAGCCTGGGGAAAAGAGTTGGAGAGGCCCTCATTGCGCGCTATAGAGAGAGATCTCTCTCTTTGCTACTCAAAGATTTGCCATTTCAGATTATGACAAGTGACAAGCCAGTGGGCCAATTACTGTACATGAGTTATATTTCGTCGTTGTCGGGTGGAAACCTTCTATGTCCAAAACTGTTTGTTTTGAATTCATCATTTTAAAAATGATTTAAACTAGGTGCGAGGCGTTGTGTTCTTGTAGATCGGCTGTTTTCACTACTTTTGTGCAACGGCCTTGTATGATGAAGCAAGGCTTTGCTTTGCGAAAAAATTTATACATTTGAAACTTGGAGATACGAGGTGTCTGCCCGACAGTGACAATTTACTTTGTTGGCAGCCCAGCCCCTTAAATAGAAGAAGCCGACATTTTACTTTTAATTTTCTCCTAATGGCCGGCCTGGAACGGCCGGGAATGAACCGGCCATTCGGGAATTGTCCCGCTTTTCCCAATGGCCAGCACGTCCCTGCACACACACACACTAGTTGAACTAGCTTGAACTGGGTTGAACTAGCTTGAATTGGGTTGAACTAGCTTGAATTGGGTTGAACTAGCTTGAACTGGGTTGAACTGGTTTGAACTGGGTTGAACTAGCTTGAATTGGATTGAACTAACTTGAACTGGTTTGAACTAGCTTGAACTGGGTTGAACTGGTTTGAACTGGTGCTGTGTTGGTGTGTTCTCAGGACTCTCTGTGGGGGCGGGCCTGGAGACTGTCCGACGGCATCATCCAATGTCGTTTCCATAGAAACATCCTCCTCCCCCAGCAAGAGAACAGGTTCCACTTAAACCACACCTACTTCCTGTTTCTGGCCCACGGCAAAGCTGAACGTGGTGAGTGTCTGCGTGGGTTTGAGAACCAAGAATCAAGAGTGGTTTATTTATCACTCACTCATACTGTACAGATAGAAAGAGTGAAATGTTGGAGCATTATGTCCCCAAAACTGTGCAGCAATGGCCACATCTGATCCCGGCCACTCTAGTATAGAGTGGTCATTCTTTGCTTAAAGCTATACTGTGTAAGTTGCTCAACTAGTTGTCAATAGCAGTATAGCAAACCGCGATCGCGTCTGCATTTTTCGGCCGTTTTTCGCCGCGGACCGGGCCTCAGACCACCGCGTGTGCCTGCAGCTCGCCGAGACGAATCTTTAGAGGGGTCTCGCATCCCTCTCCGACCAGGCATTCTCCTACACCAGACCAGAGTAATGCTGTTAATGCTGTTATGTTGAGGCAAGCTACTTCCTGAGAAGACGGCAAGACGCGCTGATTGGCCGGCAGTGTATGATCTGCGCTGTGATTGGCCGGTAGGGGGACACGTATACAGAATGATGCAGATGACGTAATTTTGCCGGGAAAAACAGTCCCGGTCACGGCCACACGGGCTCAATAGAACACATATAAAGAAAAGGCTTTTGGGGCTGAAATTAACAGAGTGGGTGTTCTAAAACTTTAGCGATTTAATAGTTAGGACAATTTCAAGATTTGTTTTATTAAAAAAGTTACATAGTATAGCTTTAAATCTTATAAAACTCACTGTCTTTTCCGACATGGTAACCACTTAAGCCCTACTATACCTCTCGTACGATGAATAGTGAATATAGAAGTACATCCATCTACAAACATCCAATCATAGCATCTAATCTACAGTTGAATCTACAAGCTCACAACATAACCAGAGAACTGAAATGCATAGTCACAGTTAGAGTGTTTCCCTTTAAACAGCATGCGGATTCCACAACCCAGAGAGTATTTTAACCACAGGAATGAATGAATCATCTCTTTATTATAGTTCCAAGTAAGTGACTGACTCCACACCACCCCACCGTGTGACACAGTGTGTGGCAGTGGTGGAAGAAGTAGTAGTTTGGGCCGGCCATAGCTGAATAGTCAGAGCAGTGGTTCTCAACCTGTGGGTCGGGACCAAGGCGGCCCCCAATTTATTTTGGGGGGGTTCCCAGATGATTAACTTAATGTGCAACATAGTTTTCTCTCTCAACAGAAAACAAACCAACATAAAGTTTAAGTGTATAGAGGGTATCTGCACATTTCTAAAGTGACAATTTAAGGACCTTGTAATACCTCTAAAATGACAAATTAAACATTGGCCAAATTGTCAAATATTAGAAGCAGAAATTTTGAAAATAGCCGATCTACATGCTGATGCTCAGGTAAATAGAGCATTTGAATAAATATACTTTCCAGCTCTGGTTGTGGGGACTATACTGATAGTTTTGAACACAGCTTGGTGGCTGGCTGCACTGTGTGTGCATGTACGTCAGTTGTTGTTTTTAAATGTGACAGCTCACACCGTGGGTGTGTTGAGTGCTGGAAGAATTGTTTTGACAGTGTGGAATGATTGCTTCCTTCCACTTGACAGTACGAAGCAGCAGCCATTGCACCGTTGTTGTGTTGAATATTAATGGACGTGTTATGAGCTGACAGCTTTGGCTGAATTGAGAGCTGCTTGTGGAGCTGAGAGGTTCAGAATGATGTATAGCAGGGGTCTTCAACGTTTTCAGGCCAGGGAACCTTTAGTTGAGAGAGAGATGAAGCAGGGACCCCCTCAACCTGTTCCATATAGTTTCATCTCTTGACAGCACAATTTTCACAAGTGTATTTCGGATTCATGTCAATTCTTCTTGAACTTAGTCTACTCTTTTTCCCCTCTACACCAAACCTCTTTGCCGAAAATAGCCGATCTACAAGCTCACAGCGCCTTGCGCTGCGAGGCGTTGTGAGCTTGTAGATCTGCTATTTTCGGCTAAAGTTTTCAGGATATGACCCTAGGGTTCAAGTGGTTAATATAAAAAAGGAGAAGAAAAAAAAACTTCTATCACACAAAGATTTGGAGGACCCCCTGTAGTAACTCTGAGGACCCCCTAGGGGTCCCGGACCCCCTGTTGAAGACCCCTGATGTATAGTGATTCTCAATCTGAGGTTATACATTGCAGGTGGGCCCCCAAATGTACGTATATTGATTGATTTAAAACCTTGAAAATGTGTTTTCTGAGAGATAACATTAGATAAGAACTTAAACTACCGTACGTTGGTTGGAAGCCATTCAGTAAAAAAAAAAGCGGGACAAAAATGTTTTTTTTTCCTTTTGTTTTTAGCTGTCAGACAGGGCACCACTTCTTTTATAGAAAAAGGAACTCGGTTTGGCTCCTCCCCTCTCTTAGTTCACCCAGTTCCTCCTGTGTTTATTCCTACTAAAGCCCCTATCATAGTAGGCACCGCGGTGATAAGCTATCCACCGCGGTGTAGTCTTTTTAAGTCATAAAACTACAACATTACGTCATTACTCGCGGTGAAGAGCTATCCACGGCGAACCCCGACACATCTCTCTGTTTTTACTTTCAGACAGATCGGCCCGTCACCCCGTTCACTGATTGGTCTATCTAGACCAGTCAGTCACAGTGATAGGACTTCACCGTGACTGACTATGATGGCCTCCACTTATTTTCTCACTTTAGGTGGATAGCTTTACACCTAAAATTTGCGGTGGTAGGCTCTTCACCGCAGACTCTGATAGGGGCTTAAGAACAACACTACATGTTTAGGGCAGTGGTGCTGACAGATTCTGCTGTTAGATGAATCTGTCTTGAGAGATTACGCTGATCCAAGCTGCAACACAATTGATTGACTGATTATTAAAAAAGAAAAGAAAAAGAAAAAAAAACACTGTTCATTGGTTCGATATCTATTAAAAATAAAACCATTCACACCAATTTCATTTCCACTCTCCCAAATTAAGGTAACAAAAATAGGTTCTCCCTGTGTCTCCTAGGGTTGATACCCTCACAAAAACATGCAATAATCCTGGTCTCAATAATGCCTCCCCCTGGCCAGCCGGGGGCGCCTGATGGAGGGGAAAGGAACTGGTTGGAATAACGTGTTCCTTCCACGCGCTATAAGTCCAAACCAGGGAAATCTCCACTGTCAGGTGAAAAGAAGCAACTTGGACTCCTCATGCATAGAAGGAAGCATGAGGTCAGTCCGTTGTCTCCCCAGGTGCGGCAGAGGGAGAGCAGAGCCCAGGATTACATAGGCAATTGGCACTGGGTGAAAAAATGGGTTACAAAATTGTGGGATAAAAATTATAAGTAAAAAAAAAGGTAACAAAAATAGGCAATCTACAAGCTCATAACGTGTCGTTATGTGATGCCTTTTGAGCTTGTGTTTTTCTACACACTGGAGTATAACAAAGTAGGCTAGGGTGTTGATTAATAAATAAATACAAATAAAACATCAAAAGTCGAAATATGGAGATTAGGGGTGTAACGATCAAGTAACTGTATCGAAATATCGTTTTTAACTTAAAAAATCGAAGTATATCGAAATGAAAACAGCTAAAATCGAATCGTATCATTTTATTTTGTATCGTATCGAATCGGCAGTGCAAAGAATCGATTGTATCGATACTGCCTACTTGTGAATTGTATTTAGCATTTTTAAGAAGAAAAAATGAAAAGGAGGGGTTTAATTACTTTTCCTTTCCATATAGCTACACTTGTCTATCGATAAATGTGTATAATCTCTGGGTTCATGTCAAGGTGCAGGTTTGTCAATATACAATGTCCATGTATTTGGCAGATAATCACTGTGTTTACTTATTTATATCCATAATAATACATGTTTCCCTTAAAAACCTGCACTAGCCACACCTTTTACACAGATTTAATGTCTTTGCTAAATCGATTTTAAATCATTGAATCGTATCGTATCGTATCGCCATGAATGAACCAATATCGTCATTCGTCCATGTATCGTATCGTCAACCATGTATCGTGATATGTATCGAATTGCTATTAAAATGTATCGTTACACCCCTAATGGAGATACAAGGTTCTGCCAGACGGAGGAAGATGATGAAAATGCGACTGTCTTCCACAGGTCTGATCTACAGACACGAGCGCCAGCCCCTGATCTCCACCGATGGGACCCTGATCACCGGACCACCACGAGATCTGACCGGCTCACACTCACCACTGCTCATTAAAGTGCACGGTTCGTTCACCAATAAACAATCTTCAGAGGCGTAATTTCAGAAAGAAATTGGGGGTGGCAAAAAAATAAGTTACCAATTAAGCCCCCTTTCTTGCAGATCAACTAACCATAAGTCACATCTGCCCATGAAAGATTGCAGTGCATCTTGGGAATGTACTTATTGGGTCTAAAAATACATATTTAGCCACCCCGACTCCCAACCCAGGGGCATGCAGGCAAATCAAATTTTTTAAAATACGATAGAAAGACGTAAATGAAAACATTTTTAACACATCTTTTCTTTTCTCTATTGACTGTCTAAAATATGAACCCTTGTTGTAAAAAAACAAAGTTGTCCTTTAAACAACTGAATTTGAGGTTAAATGTGAACACTAGTGTGGCAATTGCCATCCCCTGATGACCCAAACGATGCCCTGTCACCAATCACCAACATGCCAAACAAGATAAAACAACTACAAGCAAGTCCTACTGGCCCATAGACCAGGGGTTCCCAAACTTTTTTGTCTCAGGGCACCCCATAAATATTTTTTTTTTATCCGAGGCACCCCTACATTATAATTTTCACTCCTAATATTTATAGCATATCGGCGTTGTCGGATGGAAACCTTGTGTGTCCAAAACCGTTCGTTTTGTATTTATCATCTATAAAATGCACTAAACTAGTGAAAATGGCAGATCTACAAGCACACAACGCCTCGCATCGCGAGGTGTTGTGTGCTTGTAGATCGGCTGTTTTCACTAGTTTTGTGCGACAGAGGTTTCTGCCTGAGTAATGATATTTTAGTGATTATGTTGCGAGGAAAACGTTGAGATAACAGCCATTTTGGTTAGAACTGACTGAAAATAACTTTGTACTTCAAGTTTAAAATGATACTAAGTATTTTTTCAAGTGTCCAAATAAATTCCAAATATCTTGCGGCACCCCTGGACTGCCGTTGCGGCACCCCATGGAGGGTGCCCCGTCACCCACTTTGAAAACCCCTGCCATAGACTACGTGTGTGTTCACAGGGGTACTGATGCTGTGTGCTTGGATGGTGCTGGTCAGCACAGGAGTGCTGGTGGCTCGACATTACAAACAGCAGTGGACAAACACCACACTGCTGGGACACAAGCCTTGGTTCCAGGTCAGCATGACGCCTGCTTTCATCTCCACTACTAGGAAATCTTTTGCTATTTTATCGGGGGTCTCCCTGCCTGTCCCTCTTTTTAATAAACAGAACATAAATGTCCAGGTGGGTTGCCAATTTCATCCAATCAGTTGTTCTAGTTCCAATTTTGTCTTCTCATTTCGTTTTGTTATCACTTTAAAATTTCACTTGTTTATCCTTTATTGCAGGGGTCAGCAACCTTTTTTAAATGAAGTGCCATTTTTTATTTTCTAAATAGTGAGTGTGCCATGCCATTGTCAACATACATTTTAATGACACCCCATAAAAAATTCAGACATATTTAATTGTTAGGACATTTTTATAATGATCATTAGACTAAGCAATAGTCCAACTATCTCCCCGATTCCCTCCCCATATCAAAGTTCAGAATTTTTATGAACGTAGAATTATGTGCAGGAATGTAAGTTGCTGCAAATTAGGTGACTTTATTTAAAAAATATATAAATCCTCTCTCTCACACTTCTGCCAGTGTGCCAGTGATCACCCTCCCCTGTGCCAATGTTGGCACCGTGCCTAAGGTTGCCTACCCCTGCTTTATTGAGTTCTCCAGGTTGAAAATTGGTATTCCGACCTGAACGTGTTCTTTTGTGCTAGAGAGACACCCTCAGTTGCAAGTTGTGCCCCCTCAGTTTATATTCTATGTAAAGTCAAGACAATATCAACAACAACACAAATATTGGCTGAATATTATTATTGTCATAGAGATTACAATAACAGTATTGAAACACAGTTTAATCCGCAATTTAAAATCACCTAAACCACAGCGCAGTAGCAGCGGCTGTTATTTCAGCTCCCAAAAACTGGCATCTGTTGTAGGTATTATAGATAATAAAAAGAATGTTCATTATTACTAGTCTAAATAAAAAATATGTGCCCCCTCACAATTTTCAAAAGCCCCCTTAGTCATTTCATCCTGCAGCCGGGCCTGTGGAGAACCCCTGTTACTGAGCAGACACTCTATAATATAACAAAGATTACTGTCACAATATAGAGCTATTTAACACTTTATTATTGTAACAAAAAACATTTAATTGTGGCAATAGGTGCATCGAGGGCTGATGGTGCTGGCTGTGAGTGTGACCTGTGGAGCGTTCATTCTGCCTTTCATCTACAGAGGAGGGTGGAGTCAGGTAACTACACTGTATCTGTACACTATATTGTACACTCTTGAGTTCAATATTTGAACTTTCATTTAGTTATTTTTCGCTTTGAGCTTGTAGATCTGCTATTCATGCTTCTTTTTTATTTAAATCCTGAAATGTAACATTTCCACCCGAACAGTTCTTGTAGGGACTCACTAGCACTTGCGGGCGTGTGTGTTTGTGTGCGCACATGCGCGCGCGCGTGTGTGCGTGTGTGTGTGTGCGTGCACGTTCCACCTGTCCATCCATCTGTCGTGCCATTCGAATCATCTCTCACAATTCAGAATCCTCTCTACTTGGCATGTTGTCAGCTTCCTCTGTGTGTGTGTGTGTGTGTGTGTGTGTGTGTGTGTGTGTGTGTGTGTGTGTGTGTGTGTGTGTGTGTGTGTGCGTGCGTGCGTGTGCGCGTGTGCGTGTGTGCGCGTGCGTCCGCGTCTAAGAATGAGTAGCCTTGGAAACCCAGGCCTTCATCTTTTATTCTGAAGAAAAATAAATAAATAAATTCAGTCTCAGCGTCACATGCTGTTTGTCAGAGAGTGGTGGACAGTAACAAAGGACCTTTACTTGAGTATCGTACTTAAAAGTACATGTTTTGCATTTATTTAGCGTTTTGTTTTTCAAGCTGATGACTTTAACTCCACTACATTTCTAAGCAGAGACTCTTGGGTCTCTTGGGCATTCACCAAATATTCAAATATTCGAATATTCGAATATCAAACTCACTATTCGACGTTGCTCACCGAAGTCAAATATTCGCATATATTTATTTTTTTATTGTTTTCTCTTTAAAACATATATAGTTTATAAAGCTTGGTGAGATAGGAAGTCATAAGAATGAGTTGTCAATGCGCCTGGTGGATGAATTAATTTGTTAATGCTCTATACCAGGGGTTCTCAAACCTTTTTAGGCCGTGACCCCCAAAATAAACATATTTGAACTGGGGTCCCCCACCCTGACAAGCACTTGGAATTGTAGGTATTACATTTATTGTGACTCGGTTCCGCAGATAAGTATTGTGAAAATAGCAGATCTACATGCTCACAACTATTTTCACAATGTTCGCCTCTTGCTTACTTAATATTTGACAGTTTGGCGAGTCCTGTCGAATATTGGACTATTCGAATACTTTGAGGTCGAATAATTTGAATACTAAAAATCACTATTCGTGAATGCCCTACTTGGGTCCCATACTTGCCAGAAATATATTAGTGGAAATATCAGATTTAAAATACTTTGCAATTCTTACTTTGTCCACGCACCACTGAGGGTGACACCGACAGTAGAGAGAGTGGAGTCTCAGGGACGTGCTGGGCCCCTGATTCAGCCTGGGAAAAAGAGTTGTAGAGGCCCTCATTGCGCGCTACAGAGAGAGATCTCTCTATAGCGCTGCTGCTACTCAAAGATTTGCCATTTCAGATCATGACAAGTGACAAGCCAGTGGGCCAATTACATGAATTATATTTCGTCGCTGTCGGGTGGAAACCTTGTATGTCCAAAACCGTTTGTTTTGTATTTATCATTTAAAAATTTATCTAAACTAGTGAAAACAGCCGATCTACAAGCACACAACGCCTCGCGGTGCGAGGCGTTGTGTGCTTGTAAATCTGCTGTTTTCAATACTTTTGTGCAACAGCCTTGTATGATGAAGCAGGGCTTTACTTTGCGAATAAAATGTACAAATTTGAAACTTGGAGATACGAGGTTTCTGCCCGACAGTGACGATTTACTTTGTTGGCCGCCCAGCCCCCAAAATGGAACGAAGGCCGACATTTTATTTGTATTTTTTTCTTAATGGCCGGCCTGGACCGGCCGGGAATGAACCGGCCGTTCGGGAGTTGTCCCGCTTTTCCCAATGGCCAGCACGTCCCTGGTGGAGTGTACTGTATGACAGTGTGGGCATGTGCAGTTCACACAGCCTGCAGACTGCGTCATCGCTTGCTGTGGGTGAGTCAGTGCACGTTAGCACACCAACCAGAGGATCAGCTGTGTGGTTTTTCATGTTCGTAGCTGTCTGAGCCCTCTGAACACCATTAACCCTGCAAGGCCCAGCGATGCTTTTTGGCAAAAAAATAATAATAATATTTAAAAAAAAAATGTTATAATTAGTTTTCCTGTTCTTTTTTTCACATTAAGATCACCATTAAATCCTATTGTTTAGTATTACAATGCCATTGGCCACAATGGCAGTCCAGAGTCTGGACGAACAACATCTCACTTTTTCACTGCAGCTATTCCTCACAAAAAGTAAAAATGCCTGTAATATTTTTTTTGGTGATCATTAGAATGTCTAGAACATGTTATTATTGTGAAAAATATCTCCAAAATGCAAATTAGAGCATGATTTATGATCCTACGACATTATCTGATTTTTTTCAACAAAAAAAAAAAATCTGGCAAGTAGAAATTAATTCGGGTCATGCAGCCAAGTCTTGACCACCCCCTCTGGGAGGAATTTTTTGACAAAGGAATGGCAGATCTACAAGCTCACAACATGTCACATATGTGACGCGTAGTGAGCTTCTAGATCTGCTGTTTTTGACAAAGAGTGGACCAAGTACAGAGCAAACTCATGTCCAGTTCACTAAGTATAGAGGGTTTACAGCGGTGTGATTCATACTTCGTGGTGGGGTGTAAGTATGTTGTGTATGCCTTCGTGTAAGGTAGAGTTCTAAGACTGGTTCACAGGACATTGAACATCACCACGGTACATTGGTTAGGAATGTATGGACAATTGAGTTTGAGGCTTTTATTGTTCCTGTGCACTGCACACATGAGCATTTGAGTAAGGAGATGATGAGGCTTCACGGCTATGTGTTATATTATTCGTTCCCTTTCCTGGTGTACCTTGCTCTTACTGTACTTACTGTACTCTGTACTCTGTTCTTGTTTTTCTTTTATCTTTTTCTTACTTCTCTGTAACTTTGTAAATAACCTTATACTGCTGTGCTGCCTCTGGGCAACTAATTTTCCCCCTTGGGATAATATCTATCTGTAACTCCTAGGGTGAACTTGTAGTTTCATTGCGGCCACTAGATGGCCCTATTGCAACATGTTCCAGTGGTAATTAATTCAACAGTTACATGTCTGCTGTGCTGTGCTGTCTGCATGTTCAATCCAGCTGACAATAGTTTTTTTATACTTTCAGAGTTAGAATCTGTAACTTTTATGAATTCACATTCACAGTCGCGTGTGCGACTGTGAATGTGAATATGGAGTAGAGAGTATGCAAGCACTATCTAATCTCTGTGTGTGTGTGTGTGTGTGTGTGTGTGTGTGTGTGTGTGTGTGTGTGTGTGTGTGTGTGTGTGTGTGTGTGTGTGTGTGTGTGTGTGTGTGCGCGTGTGTGTTTATGTTGCCAGCGGGCAGGTTTCCATGCCTACACAGGAAGTAGCGTCATGGTTCTGTCCATCATCCAACCGGTTATGGCCGTGTTCCGACCCGCTCCCGAATCCCCACGGTAAGACCCCTCCCCTCCCAACACATCACCTGACGTGACGTACGCTCCATTAGAAAGTATAGCCGCGGTCAGGCCCGATCTATAAGTTCACAACACGTTGTGTCCGTGATAGGGCATTCACGAATAGTGATTTTTAGTATTTGAATTATTCAAATTCAAAGTATTCGAATAGTTGAATATTCTACAGGACTTGCCAAACGAACATTGTAAACATAGCAGATCTACATGCTCACAACGCCTCGCAACGCGAGGCGTTGTGAGCATGTAGATCTGCTATGTTTTCACAATATTTATCTGCGGAACCGAGTCACATTAAATGTAATACCTACAATTCCAATTGCTTGTCAGGGTGGGGGTCCCCAGTTCAAATATGTTTATTTTGGGGGTCACGGCCTAAAAAGTTTTGAGAACCCCTGGTATAGAGCATTAACAAATTCATCCACCAGGGGCACTGACAACTCATTCTTATGACTTCCTATAGCCAAGCTTTATAAACTATATATTTTTTAAAGAGAAAACAATAAAAATAACAAAAATAAGCGAATATGGGGCTTTTAAGTCTGACATCATTTTGTAGGCAGAGGAGAACTTTTGGGGCCAAAAGGCCCCAGCACCCGTGAATCTTTTGACTATTTTTACTATTTACTAATTTGTCTTCTTTTTCTTGTTGACAGGAAAGTGGTAGAATTATACTTTAGTCGTTGTTTTTGTCTCGGATCTGTTGAAATAGCGAGGGACACATATTGACAATAAATCTGCTTGGAGGTCTGACTACAAAATGATGTCACAGCTTAAAAGCCCCATTCGACTTCGGTGAACAACGTCGAATAGTGACGAATATTCGAATATTTGAATATTTGAATGCCCTAGTCCGTGAGCGACATGATCGTGCAACAAACTATGAATCAGGCTTTTTGAGCGGTGCAAACCGCTCCTATAAGTGGCTGTGCGTGTGTCCGTAGCCTTTTTCCTCAGCGTTTTGCCATAGTAAAATGTGTGTGCGTATAGCATCATGTTTGTCTAGTGATGTCATATGTCGTATGTCTGTAGCCTTTTTCCTCAGCGTCTTGCCATAGCAAAACGTGCCGCCGCTCACTTCACATTGGGTGTGATTTTGTTTACGTGGTGTGCCAAGAAGAGCCTGATTCCTGGTCCTTTGTTCTCTCTGCAGGCGCTTCCTGTTCAACTGGTTTCATCTGGCGACAGGCCGCCTGGCACAGGTCCTGGCTGGTGAGCAGGGGCGTCACAAGGGGGGGAAAAGTGGGACTGAGTTACAAGGGCCCAAGGTGGAGGGGCCTTCATTATTTTATATACTCTAGCTCAGGGGTCTTCAACAGGGGGTGCGGGACCCCTAGGGGGTCCTCAGAGTAACTACAGGGGGTCCTCCAAATACTTGTGTGATAAGAACTGTATTTTTTCTACACAACCACAACCACTTGAAGACTAGTATCCCTATTTTGTGTGGAACATTAGCCAAGAATAGCCGATCTATAAGCGCGAGGCGTTTGTGATCTTGTAGATCGGCTATTCTTGGCAAAGAGGTTTGGTGTAGAGGAAAAAGAAGAGCAGACTAATGGTTCAGTGTCTAAAAATACACATTAAACCAACTAAGTCTAAGCTGTCTAAACAATCTATGAACATTTTTAATCTGCAGACTGGGGTCCCTGCTTCATCTCTCTCTCACCTAAGGGGTCCTTGCTTCATCTCTCTCTCAGCTAAGGGGTCCTTGGCCTAAAAACGTTGAAGACCCTGCTCTAGCTATTGAAAAATAGCAGATATACAAGCTTGTGAGCTTGTAGATCTTCTATTTTTGAAAAATCTTGAAAATGTGTGCATATCTTTGAATATAGGTGTTTTTTAAGCGAACATTTGTAACTCAAGATTTTGCTTCTGGGGGGTCCCTGGAACTAAATATTTTGAGATGCGGGTCCGTGGCCAAATACATATCATTTTGGGGGTCCTTCACATGAAAAGGTTTGAGCACCACTGACATACAGTAGAAACATAGGTTTTTTCCAAAAACCTTAGAAGGATTCAGAAGACATTTATAGAATCGTGTAAAAACTTTGCACACATTTTGCACACAAACCTTCATGATTTTTCAAAAATAGCAGATCTACAAGCTTGCAGATCTGCTATTTTTCAATAGTTAAAACACAAAATAATGTGTAATATTGTGAACCAACCACACTAATAATGATAACTAGACGTTCGCGGCCCTTCTGGCCGCTCACATCTAGAGATCGCACCCGCTTTGCAGGCACTCGCAGCTAGATGCAATTGGAAATTGCAAGTGTGGTTGCCGACGTGACTATTCTGAAGCTCAACCAATACTCGAGCTATAGTCAGAGCGTTTCAGGCAAACATCGTGCACTTTATGAAAGAAGCATGGAATTTGGCACACAGTTAGAACATGCCATATGGAACATTTTTGGCTATAGGGGCATCGCAGATTTGTCTTGGGAAACTTGTGGGAGCCAATCAAAGTTGCTCTCATAGACTTTACTATAGAGTAAAATAATACAAAAAATAAATATGCTTTGAGGGGTCAAACTAGGTGTTTTTCGGGATTCTGAATCCAATGCAAGCATTTATTTTGCACAAAAAACATTCCTTTCCGAGAAACGGCCGCCACAAAACTTTGAAAAGTGATGACTCATCACTAAACCATAGTTTTATGGGGTCCATTTTTAGCCCAAGGAATGTTTTTCCTGCAAAACAAATGTTGCATTTTATGACAGTATTTATGTCATATTGTATGTCCCAAAAACGTTTTTCAAAAGGTTTGAGGCTAAATTACCACTCCTGAATAGAGAGCCTCTCATTTTTGAATGGCTCTCAGAGCATTTTCAGCTGCAGTACCACCTTTGGCCTGAACTGCGCCACACCCCCCCAAAATGTTTTTGAAAAAAAAACATGTTTTTGAAAAAATATATATATTTTTGAAAAAAAAAATCTTTTTGAAAAAAAAAAATGTTTTTTTGAAAAAAAAAAATGTTTTTTGAAAAAAAAAAAAAAAAAAAAAAATCTTCTAAAACGGCCGTTAATGACGTCACAAACGGCAGCAAATCTGGACAGTCTGTTTTGAGAACCCGTGGGATGCTTTTAACCTCCACCTTCTCAAAACCAGAGAAAGACACAACGGTCTGAAATGGGACTTTGTGAGATAGAAGGTGCTAGTGGGACCCCAAAAAAAGGTTTTAAAATAGGAAAAGTGAATTTTCATGGTGTATCACCTTTAAGACAATTAAAATAGAGCCCATGGTATCTTAAAAAGGATAATATATGGAATATATGTTAAAGGAGATTTTGGAATACTGGATGACGTCATCAGCTGACTATGTGTAGACCAGCTTTGCAAGCTGGTAAAAAAAAATAACACCAGTGTGAAGTGAGCGGCAAGGTTATAATAGTTTTGGATTTTTTCATTCGTTTTAATTTTTATTAGTTTTAGGGTTTTGTTTTCAATTACAGTTTAGTTTTAATTCGTTTTTAAAGTGGGGTTGCTAGTTTCGTTTCGTTTTTATTTTTTGAAAATGCTTAGTTTTAGTTTAGTTTTGATTAGTTTTAGTGTTAGTTTTAGTCTTTTACATAATATGGGGTATTTGTCAGGGGTGAGATTAAAAAAGCTCCGGAAAAAAGTATTAAAATTATAAAAAAATCAACAAAACATCATATTGTGGAGAGTGGCAGAAATGTTGAGACATACAACTTCTCTATTTGACCTCACAACTGCTGTTTTTTTATATACCCTAATAACCAAACCAGTGGTTCTCAAAGTGGGCTTCGAGGACCCCCAGGGATCCTTGAGGGGGTTGCAGGGGGTCCCCAGCAAAAAGGGCGATAATTTATTTTCACTATCATTCCATGCCTAAGGAACACAATGACAGAATATATCACTGTTTTGGTCATGGGTTTCTTCTGTATACCTGGCCGAGGATTGGCATCTGTCTCGGGGGAGGGAGGCTCGGCTGGGGTGGTGTCCTTTACCTTGTCCAGGTACGCTAGGTCTTCTTATCCCTCTAGAGCCCACTGTTGTAATATTACAACGTTTGTATTTTATCCAAAACATTTTTTAAATCATTTTATTTTAGCTCCCCCTACCACCTAAACATCACCATTGGATCCTATTGTTTAGTATTACAATGCCATTGGCCACAATATTTGCATATAAATACCCCCCACAGGGGCTGACATTCACACCCGCCACACCCGCTGACATTCCAGAGTTTTGGTGATCATTAGAATGTATGTAAATTAGAGCATGATTTATGATTTATGATTTATGGCTATAAAACCTTACAAAAACATTAAAAAAAAAAAAAAAAAAACATTTTCCTCTGATTAAGACTCCTACAACACCATCTGATTTTTTAAAATGTTTTATTTCAAGTATTTCTATTTTTGGGCCTTAGAGGGATTTATACATGCTTTTCAAATGGACTTAGATTTGTTGGGTTTTTCCCCTTGAGTAATGCACACCGCTTGCCGTATTACCATTTTCTACAAGGCATTTACTCTTATCTGAAACACAGTCATATTCAAAGTAATCCCAAATGGGACTCTCTTCCAACTTGGGGCTTTCTTCCAACTTTCGCCACCACCGTGATACCGGGTTATGTATTCTGGCGTGTCTGAGGGGCGTGATAAACTGGCACAGAGGGAGATGGGGAGAAGAGCCTGGTGACGTGGGTTAGCATAGGATTAGAAGGAGAAGGAGGAAAAAATAGTTTTAGTTTACTATAATAACCTTGAGCGGTGCAGCCCAGAATTCAGCTCTGTTATTACAAGCTTGGGCCCAGGCCAGAAGGACAGGTCATGAGTCATGACTCCGTTACTACAAGCTTGGGCCCAGGCCAGAAGGACAGGTCATGACTCTGTTACTACAAGCTTGGGCCCAGGCCAGAAAGAAAGGTCATGACTCTGTTACTACAAGCTTGGGCCCAGGACAGAAAGAAAGGTCATGACTCTGTTACTACAAGCTTGGGCCCAGGCCAGAAGGACAGGTCATGACTCTGTTACTACAAGCTTGGGCCCAGGCCAGAAAGAAAGGCCATGACTTGACGGGCTTCATTCCTGGAGGTAGTTAGTGAGGAGAATCTTCTATTGCCATCAAGTTGATGACCCAACCCAGAATATACGCTGAATGAGAGTTTGTTTCATTGACTTCCATTATGAGAAAGGAAAATATGTTTTCAAATGCTTCCTCCTCAAAGTCTCTGCAACGGTAGCGCTGGCAACTCCCATGCATCTCTTATAGCCGGGGAGCCACTGTGCCAAAATGAGAGAAGACCTGTGATGTCATGACATACTCCAAATTTTAGTTTTTCCTATTAATTTGGTCAATAAGGTACACAGAATGAGAGGCCTGCTCTGCCGGAAACACTGCGAAAAAAATGTTTCCCATTGACTTCACTATACTGGAAAAAAAACACCAAAAAAAGTAGCATGTGAGGGGTCAAACTAAGGGTTCTTCATGATTCTGAAGCCATTGCAAGCATTTGTTTTGCATGAAAAACATTCCTTGGGCTAGATTTCAGCCTCTCAAATGAGTCATCACTTTTCACCGTTATTTTGGTCCGTTTTCCAGCCCAAGGAATGTTTTTCATGCAAAACAAATGCTTGCAATGGATTCAGAATCATCAAGAACCCCTAGTTTGACCCCTCACATGCTACTTAAAGCATATTCTTTTGGTGTGTTTCTTTCCTGTATATTGAAGTCGATGGAGTGAATATACTAGTAAGACACCTGAGGGTGGAATGCGACCTCAGGGTGACATGCGACGTCGCGACAATTCTTGACTATCTGGCCAACCACAGCGTTTCTCTGACGATTCTAGTTGTTATCATTCTGGGGGGAGTTTGTTCATGTTTTTGTGAGGGTATCAACCCTAGGAGACACGGGGAGAACATGCAAACTCCACACAGAAAGGCCCTATCGCCAACCCCACCTAGGGTGTGAGCGATAGAGCCTAAACATGGAGATGTGGAGAACACTATATATGGAGATAGTCCAGTCCATCATGTCATATGGGACTACCGTCATAGACAGTAGCCATTGTTAGGCCGGAGTCAATGGCTGTCTGTCTGACTGTCTGTACAGGAAGTGATGTCACATGACATACTTTTTATGCCCATATATGAGTCATTCTGTACCACATCTCCATGTTTAGGCCAAACAGGTTCGCTCCATTTCTCCATGTATAGGTCCAAATGACCAACGTCGAGCTTGACAAGGAGGATACCGCACATTGTACCTCATCCACCCTTTCTTCTCTCTCCTTTTGGTATCTTTATCCTCCTCCTCCTTTTTTTGTCTTTCTTAGTCTTGTGTATCCTTCTCTTTTGGCTACTGTCTATGACGATAGTCCCATATGACATGATGGACTGGACTATCTCCATATATAGTGTTATCCACATTTCGTGTAGCCGCCCCGTACAGGAAGTGATGTCACAACTCGCTGACATCCCACTGACATCACAGAGGTTACGGAAGGAAGGAAGGACACTCAAGCGACACGGTTTTTCAGAGTATATGCGACCTTCGGTCGCAACAAATGGCCATAACTTTTTTTCGCAGAGTTTCCGGCAGAGCAGGCCTCTCATTCTGTGTACCTTAATGACCAAATGAATAGAAAAAACAAAAATAAAAAGTATGTCATGACGTCACAGGTAAAACCCTATTCTTTGAGCTTTTGGGCCTGTGGCTCCCCGGCTATTATGTGGTGTGGAGACGCTGGTGCCTCTTCAGATCCCTTAACGCACTGAAACCCTTGTCACACTGTTTACACACGAAGGGCTTTTCTCCTGTATGGACACGCTGATGTTTCCTTAGATGACCTAACTCACTGAAACTCCTGTCACACTGGAAAGGGTTTTTCACCACTGTGGATACGCTGGTGTGTCTTCAGACTCCCTATCACACTGAAACCCTTGTCACACTGTTTACAGACAAAGGGTTTTTCTCCAGTGTGGACACGCTGGTGCGTCTTCAGAGTGTCTAACACACTGAAACTCTTGTCACACTGTTTACAGACAAAGGGCTTTTCTCCAGTGTGGACACGCTGATGTGTTTTCAGAGTGTCTAACACACTGAAACCCTTGTCACACTGTTTACACACGAAGGGCTTTTCTCCTGTATGGACACGCTGATGTCTCCTTAGGTGACCTAACTGACTGAAACTCTTGTCACACTGTTTACAGACAAAGGGCTTTTCTCCAGTATGGACACGCTGATGTGTTTTCAGACTCCCTAACACACTGAAACTCTTGTCACACTGTTTACAGACAAAGGGCTTTTCTCCAGTGTGGACACGCTGATGTGTTTTCAGACTCCCTAACACACTGAAACCCTTGTCACACTGTTTACAGACAAAGGGTTTTTCTCCAGTGTGGATACGCTGGTGTGCCTTCAGACTCCCTATCACACTGAAACCCTTGTCACACTGTTTACACACAAAGGGTTTTTCTCCACTGTGGACACGCTGGTGTGTCTTCAGGTGATGTAACCACCTGAAACTCTTATCGCACTGATTACACACAAAGGGTCCTTCTTCAGAATGGACATGCTGGTGCCTCTTTAGGTTACCTGCCTCACTGAAACCCTTGTCACACTGTTTACACACAAAGGGTTTCTCTCCATTGTGTGTACGTTGGTGTGTCTTTAGGTTACCTGCCTCACTGAAACCCTTGTCACACTGTTTACACTGGAACGCTTTTTCTTTGGTGTGGACATGCTGGACGTGCTGTGCCGATACCTCAATGAAACTCTCGTCACATAAGAGGTTTTCTTTCATGTGTAGGTCATCAAATGTTTCTTTACTTCTCCTGGCTGCGTTGAAGTCCTCGCAAGATCTTGGTTCGTCTGTGTCTCCTTGTTGCTGGCCGGTTACACAGCTGGTGATTGTCCGACAGGAAGATGAGGGCAGCTGTCCATTGCTCGTCGTTTGGCGGTAGAGGTTGTTGTGGTTCCACGTCATGTCTTCATGGAGGGTGACCCGAGACGTGAAGGTGGAAAATTGGTTCATGGACACCGCTGATGCTATTGGACTGTAAATTGGAAGGTGTTTCTTTGTCTCTTGCTGGCTGGAAAGACTGATATATTCTCTGTCAATATATTTCTCCCCTCTATGTCTCTATGTATCGCTGCCTCTCTGACTCTCACAGTAGACTATGTCCGTTAATAACTTCTCTTGGTCGTATACCCAGACTAAATGTGACGTTTAGAAGCTGCGTCACTTCTTATTCAGGTTGCCCAGAGCTCTGGTCTGACGTCACACAACACAAACCATTGACATCATTCCTAATAACACCGATTTGCACATCTGACAGTTAGAAATTCATCCATCTGGTATTTTAGCTGAATCAATGAATCAAGTTGATGACCTAACCTGGAAGTAGAGGCAGCTGGCAGTCTAAGAAAAAAATCAAACCTCGGTTCGAAGTGAAGCGGTGAACTTTTATTCTATGTGTTCTAGAGTTATGAACTCTGTGATCTATACGTTCTCTATATTCTGAATGAATGAATGATTTTATCTGGAGGGCCGAATTGTCATGTGAAGCTTGACCAATCCTCAAAGTATCCAATCATCAGACCGGGACGGACACTACACACATACGTACGGACGGACGGACGGACGGACGGACGGACGGGACAGGACGGATAAAACCTATTCATTCTGAACTGAAATGGCCATATTATGGACATGGGACACACATTTTGCTTTTTGAAAAAGCCTATTCATTCTGGACTGATATTCTGGACGTACGGGACAGAAAAAACCTGTTCATTCTGGACTGAAATGACCATATATGGACATGAGGTGACAGACATTTTGTTTTTGATAAAACCTATTCATTTTGGACTGAAATGACCATATATGGACATGGGACACACATTTTGTTTTTGATAAAACCTGTTCATTCTGGACTGAAATGACCATATATGGACGTGGGACACACAAAGCCACTCCTTGGAAGCGGCTTTCACCGCTTCAAAAAATACACATTTTATACCAGCTTGCGTCTTGTGGAGCAGCTTAGTGGCCTTGTGGAATAAACTGTTAACTGAACTCCGTCTTACCGTTTATATTTTAATAATATTAATGATAAGATACTAGTAAAACGCCTCAGGGTGACAGGCCATCTGGCCAGTGATGTATATCGGACCCCTGGAGACCCCTGCATGATAGTCAACAATGTTATGTCAAAACATGCCCATATACAGGCATTACCAAATATGGGCATTCCCAGATATGTCCTTAATATTGATGATATTGGGACAGCGATCTCCATATATGGGCATAATGCTGCACATTAAGTTAATCATCTGCATGGGACCCCCCAAAATAATGTGGGGACCCCCCCTGAGGGTCCCGACCCACAGGTTGAGAACCACTGCTATAAATAATAATGTCACCATAGTCCAGGACTGAGAGGAAAGTGGCCTCAATAATGTTTGTGTCTCCTCTCCTCTCCTCTCCTCTCCTCTCCTCTCCTCTCCTCTTCCTCTCCTCTCCTCTCCTCTCCCCTCCCCTCCTCTCCTCTCCTCTCCTCTCCTCTCCTCTCCTCTCCTCTCCTCTCCTCCCAGTGATCAGTGTGTTCCTGGGTGTTACCCAGCAGGCCTTGCTGTTAGCAGGTGGGTGGTTTACCTGTGTGCTGGGTGGATGGTTGCTGTGGATCGTTCTGACTGACCTGGTTCTCCTCATCCACTCTCACACCTGCAGCATGACAGGTACTGACACAATACAATCACTGAAGTTATAGTTTCAGTAACAGTTTAGTAATAGTTTAGTTTTGAGGTAAATTTACTTAAAGGAGTAGGCTACTCCACCACTTTTCAACCTATCTTCATATAATTGGTCCTCACTAAAAAATAGCTTTTTCTCTCAGTGGAGGGTTGTGGGCAGGTCAGAAACCCATCGTCTTGTGACATCATCGATTGGGAATCCAAGCTAATAGAAAATGCAGGCTTTCTACTCCTGAAAAGTTGCAATGTTAAAGTGGAAGCCATTGTTCTCGCAATAATAAAAATCAAAATATTAAAAATAAAATGATTTTTGGAAAATGATGATGTCACAAGACGATGGATTTCTGAACTTCCCACAGCTCTCCTAAGAGACTTGGACAGAGTAGAAAAAAATTAAATGAAGATGGGTTGAAAAGTGGCAAAGTCCTCCTTTAAGTATGTTGATTCTTCAATGCTTTTACTCGTCTTTTCCACCATCTGAGAGGCAAATAGCCGATTGCATTGTTGTCCACTAAAATTAGTTACTTTTACTTTGGTACTAGTCGATTTGTCATATGGCCCAAGTGTGTGCCACCAAAACTGTGGGAAGATAAAGAAAAATACATTTTGCCGGAAATAAAGTCCGACAAGTACCATAGCCTGGTTGCCCTGTCAGGGAAACCACACTAATCAGAGCAGAGACCCCACATTGTCCCACCCACGATCTGTCCACAGGAAGCAGAAAAACATGCCTGAACAGTTGATATTGTTGATCTGTTCACAGGAAGTAGTGAGGACAAAGAAAGCTTGTTATCCAATCCAGAGCGTCACAAACATCAAGGGGTGAGTCACACATCGCAACACATAAACAGTACACTTAGCCCTATTCACGGCCCGCCCCCATAGCAAATTTCTCAGCAACTTCCTGGTGCTGACGTCAGCTTAGAAGGGTAAAATAACACAGAAATTGCTGGACTTAAAGCCAACAAATCATTATTTCGAACGGTAAAGTAAATTATAATGCTTTGTGCCTTTTACTATCTTGTGTTCTTCATCATGCTCGCCGTATTTTATACTGAAAAACATTTTTTAAATAGTTCAAATAGCTGATCTACAAGCTCACAACGTGTCGATGTAGATTGGCTATTTATTTTTTTTGTTTTTTGTTTTTTCTTCTTCAAAATAGTAAAAAAAAAACGTGTAGGGGTTTAGGGTTTAGCATGGACGAAAATAGGGTCCATGGTGTCTTTTTGTGTTTTTGCTCTACATTAAATATCTTATCTGAAGATAGCAGTCTACAAGCTGCTATTTTTATCGATTTGATTATAATCAGTTCCGAAAATAATCAATGAATAATCAATACCTATTTTGGGCATGACATTGTGGATGCAAAATCCCAATTAATGTCCAGAATAGTGAAGAGAAGATCTACAAGCTGCGCAACGCATTTGCGGGCCGGGCTAGAAAGTATACAAATACGCTTAAGCAGTATAAGCACTTAATTGATTGTTCGATTAATGGAAAAAGAAATAACTAATCAATAGTTGCAGCTCTACAGTAGATTCATGTTCTAACTTGCTTAATTGTCCACAAAATAATGGACAAAGAATGAGCCAGTCATCCAACTCTGTGTGACAATATTCTATGTCTTTAATCTGTATCTGTTTTATTTAGACTCTGCCCTTCTTTTGAAGTGTTTTAAAGAGGCGGTGCCATAGTTTTGTACTTTTTATAGCTTTCATGTGTCTAGGAGGTTGACAGTACTTCATTAGACCCCCTGGTGTGGTTGATATGAGCAATTATGTATTGCCTTTCTATTTGGGTTTTAGCAGTAGGCTGCCTGCCACCTTGTGGGGTCAAACGTGCCGGTCCAAAAACACAGATACTTATTACATCACAGAATCAACCCCTCCCCTAATTACCATTCACCCAACATATGTGGGTGTGGCTAACTTCAGCTGGGTCACCACCCACCATGACAACCACGCATACCAATGAACTGGTGGGTGTGGCCACATGAAAACATAATTTTAACTCTTTCTGTACACTTTTTTGGAAAAAAATCGTCCTCCTAGTATAATCATAATAGTAGATAATCATGTTTTATAGGGGGGGAAAATCATGGCACCCCATCTTTAAGTAACGTCTTTGTGTGTATGAGCGAGCTTGGGATACCTGAATTTACCGTCTGTCTGTCTGTCTGTCTGTCTGTCTGTCTGTCAGGAACCGTTTAAAACCGTGATGCTGGTGGTCTTCCTCGTTGGGCATGCATGGTTCCTGGGAGTGATGGTGACTGCTATAATCCATCTATAAATAACCACATATATTATTAACTAATTAGCCTTTAATTACCATTTGTGTTCCAGTTAACTTGTATATTTAAAACCACAGTTATTTCTGTTCCCTGCTATAGTTTGTAAATGTGCTGTTCTGTGGTGTAGCTTGTTGTGTTCAGTACTAATTCTCACCTGTTCTCCATGTGTTGCTGGTCGTTTTGCTGAATAAATCCTTGTGCATTTGACGTGCTCTGCTCCTGCCTGTCTGTTCTTCCTATATCTCTCGAGTCGCACCGTGACTTAAAGGTGTATGCAGTGATAATGAAAGTGGCTGGGGGTCATCTTGTCCCTCACTGGCCTTACAGCGTGGAAATGTTTAGATTTTTATAGATTTTTTACACCATTATAATGTTCTCCTTTTGATCATTAGACCCAATCACTGAATATCGGTAGGCCTACGTCTCCGGCTTCAGGATATGATACTGATTTACTACGAGACTGTGGCATTTTATGAGTTCAGTAGTTTACAATCTAGGCATTTAGCAGACGCTCTTAATTCAGAGCGACTGTGGTGCTCAAAACTCTTATTTTGACCATCATAACTAAACATCATAACATAACTACGGCCATACTCTACCCTGATTGATCGAGGACTGGCTGGCCACCTCTGAAAACTGAATCTAGCTATGCTCGCAACACGGGCCATGGTGGAAGTCCTTATATGGTCAGCATCACTGAATATACCTTAATGCTCATAGTCCATGATTTGTTTGTAGCTCATGTATAGTATCCTGTGTACAGTGTAGTAGGCCTATAAATTATATTGTGTTTATTTATTATATATTTTTTAATCCAAGCTGGCATCCATATTTTTTTGAGGCTATTTTATACAGAGGCAAAATATGAGGGTAATAACAAATACAACTGTATACAGAGGTTTGTAAACGACATCTTGCAAAGGTGACATGAATCTTTAAGCTATATTTAGTACTTATGTAGTACATCTTGGCCAAGTGGTTTGGTATTAAGTTAGCGATACATACGGGTGATGACCCGGAAGTAGATCACTTACTCTGATGTAATATAAAGATTTAGCTTTGATAAAACAAGGATCCATGTTGTAGCCAAGGACATTTGATCACAGTATCCTGCAAACACTTCAAATACAGGCATTCATTTCCAAACAAACACACATAGGCACATGTATTGAGATACATTATTTATTGTTGCAATAATCTCTTGGAACACTGACATGAATAAAACTGAGGCAAAAATCCACCCTACATTGAACACTGCCATGAAGAAAACAATGGCAAAAATCTTCATAAAAAAAAAAGTGTTTCACCAGCATAGCCGTGGTTTTACAAAATTAGACTTGTAAGGACTTTGACATAAGAATAAACAACAATGACTTTCCTCATTATGTCACTTTTTCATTTCACTATACGTCGACTTTAACTTCATGTCTGAGCCGACATGAGCACAAATCAGGCACATAACACTATGTGACACAGGACGAAAGGGCAGTCCCAGACACAAGGGGTGGTCCCAGACACAAGGGGTGGTCCCAGACACAAGGGGTGGTCCCAGCACATAAGGACCAGGATATAAGGGGCGCGACTACGGTTTTCCCAGTGAACCTGAGCGCAACGGTGGGGGCGTGGGAGTGTGAGGAACACACACCACTGACTATTACCGATGATGGAGAGGTTATAATATAGCTTAATGTATTGAGAGGAACTCTTGCCGATTTCGTAAGAGACTCGTCGCCAATTGCAAGATATTTAAAAGTTATTTGGGGCCATGATGATAACCCCTTCTTCCCATTATTAGACTAAAGGATTTATATTGTCTGTGTTATTGCTTACCACCACAATTATTCACGTGTGGCAAGATCGCGGTTCCACTAGTTTTACTAGTAGGCTAGTGTAGGCCTAGAAGCCTTTTCAGAAGTTAATTTAAAGGGGAAGACCACCCATTTTCAATATTGAACTGTGTCATTAATATACCTTAGAGGAGTTGTGTGGAAATAGTAAAAAAGTTCCCCCTCTTCTGTGTTGCCTAGAACTGCAGGATTGATTTTGGGGTTTGTATTGTAAAGTACAACTTGATGACATCACACATTGTACTTTACAATACAAACCCCAAAATCAATCCTCCAGTTCTAGGTAACACAGAAGGGGGGGAACTTTTTTTCTATTTCCACACAACTCCTCTAAGGTATATTAATGACATATTTCAATATTGAAAATGGGTGGTCTTCCCCTTTAATGTTTTCCATTTAATGATTTCCTTTATCCTCATCTAATCTTGCGCTAATGCACACAATTGTTTTCACCAGGTTTTAAGGCCTAGTAGGCTTTTCAGAAGTTCATTTAATGTTTTCTCCTTATTGATTTCCTTTATCGTCATCTTTGCGCTAATGCACGCAACTGTTTTCGCCAGGTTTAAGGTCTTATTTTAGTTGTTTCTCATAAGCTCGCGACCCTCCTTGCCCATCGGCCCCCACCGTTGTGCTTAGGTTCACTGGGAAAACCGTGGTTGCATAAGGGGCAGTCCCAACACATAAGGGGTCCCGTAAGGGGCGGTCCGGTCCCTGGTGGTGAAACACCTTTTTTTTTTTTTTTTTTACAGCAGCGGACTTTTTCTATTTTAGAACATCAGCAAAGCAAGTGTGGTCAATTAGTCTTTTGTACTGAAACAACGGAAGCGTGGAAGCTACATTACAAAAACATCATGAACATTATGTCAAAGAGTTGTCAGGCTGATGCCGTGCAAAGCTGCTGTTCCCACAAACTGGAACGTTTATTTCGTGCATGACAACTACCCCAAAAAAAAGAGAAAAAGAAATACCCACATTGGATAAAAATGTATTTATATTTACAATCATATAGCCTTACAAAGTCCCTTATTGAGGTCTAAAGGACAATTCACATGGGGAGTGACCAGTGGTGCAAAGAACATTTACTTTAAGTACATCTTAAGGTACTTTTACTCAAGTATTTGTATCTTCTTTTTTAAATACTGTATGCTTCTACTTCACTATATCTCAGACAAAAAAATATTGTAATTTGGATCCAGTATAATTACGGTAATTGAAAACTTTAGTTACTAGTAGTTACTTTGCCTATTTAGATTATTATTAGGGCTGGGACACGATTTAAAAAATTAATCGAATTAATCAGAGGCTTTGTAATTAATTAATTGAAATTAATCGCATGTTTAATGGCATATAAATATTTGACCTGAGAAGATTTTTTTTCAAGTAAAACACATTTTGTTGTACGAGTGAATCAACAAGTGAGATTTTTTAAATCTAAATTTCGCATCCACTGGGCCAAGCAAAGCGCTCTGATCGGCTACTTCTCCCTTTGCGTTTGCTGTCTCTTCTTGGTTGGTGCATCGCTATGATCGGTATGCCCGAAACTGAAGGTTCTGTGGTGCAAAAACGTAAGTGTGATTAAAATGCGTACATTTTTTTAACGGCGTTAATTTTCTGTAATTAATTAATCGCAATTAATCAGTTAAAGTCCCAGCCTTAATTATTATTTAAATACAAACAGTAACCCATTAATGCCGTTTTGTGTGCATGAGACGAGCGCGAACATGACACGTTCACAGCCCCAACCTAAACACTTGCCTCTCGTTGCAAAGAAACGACTTGGCATATCAATCGCTTCCCGTGTGAAAAGGCCTATTAGCTGGCACAGTATGTGCATTTTTGTGCATTTTTGTATTGTTAAAGGGAACTAAAGGGGACAAAAGTGCCTTTGAAACAAGAGTAATTGTATGTATAATTATATGGCTAATACCCTGTTATATTATAAAATATTCGTGTTTTAATTTCCATATGCAAAATAAGTCCACAACTTAGGTCGTAGGATTAGGGAATATATCCCTGAAGTTTGTTCAAAGTACTGTAAAAAAGGAGGGGCTTTTGTGATCATAGGCTTGTGATGATTCTTCTTTGTGTGCTTTATTTTCAGCAAGCTCAAGACAATGTCCCATGTATTCCTGCGGTTGCACGTGACCGTTGGCTGCCAATAGCATTCGAGATTGTACCATTTCTACCAATGAACGTTGATTTCTACAATGATGGCGGCACCCATACAACGGCCAAAAAAGCTTAATTTGCGAAGCATAGAAACATGCCTGAACAGTTGATATTGTTGATCTGTTCACAGGAAGTAGTGAGGACAAAGAAAGCTTGTTATCCAATCCAGATCGTATTTGTGTTTTCATTTCCATATGCAAAATAAGTCCACAACTTGGGTCGTATGATTAGGGAATATATCCCTGAAGTTTGTTTAAAGTACTTTTGCTTTACTTGAGCACATCCATTTTTCAATACTTTATACTTTTATATTATATTGCACTTTTTGCTCCACTGAAATTGTTTGAAAACTTTAGTTACACGTTTGAAGACTTTAGTTACACATTTGTAGACATATTTTTACAAAACATACATTAACAATTTAAGCCCTATTGTATACTTCATCTATTCGAAAATAGCCGATCCACATGCTCACGACGTGTCACATATCATCACCTCAAAGATCTGCTATTTTTGAAAGATACAGTATTGACACATTTTGAAAACCTGTGAAATGGGACATTCTGCATAATGAGTACTTTTACTCAAGTACGTTTTTGAATACTGGCCAAGGTAGCATACTGTATATACCTTTTACTTGTAACATAACATTAACCACTTAAGCCCTATATTTCATACTTTGGCTAATTGAAAACAGCAGATGCGACACGTTGCGAACTTGTAAATCCGCTATTTGTGAAAGATTTTAGAAATAATTATAACATTTCCAGTTACGGGAAAGTTAAACTCCAAGCTCCAATTCCAGCATTTCATGAACCAAACTAAAAGCACAGTATGAAAATACAATCAATAATATACATACGGTAGGCCTACATAATAGCAATATAGCATTTGCGTTATCAAGACAGAACACTAAAATACGACTTTTTAAAATCTGATTTACACGTCAAATGTCAAGAAAAGGTTTATTAAACTGGACTTTACATTACTGTGACAGTACACTAACATTAAGGAATCTAGGCAAAATAAAGACTTTATTTGAATTCCCTTATAGATATTTTCCAAGTGTGTAACCGTAAATGGGCTACACTCTGATAATCTGCTCTGATTTCTCCGATGATTGTCGTAAACCCTAATGTAATATATGGTATTGTCGCTGTCGGGTGGAAACCTTATATGTCCAAAACCACCAATTCCGGGCACCGAAACGGGTCTTAGCACCGGGCGGGCACAATGAAGGTTTTATCAGCCACTGCTACCTGCAGCCATCACAATGTTCTGAGTTGTTCGGACAGATGTTTTGAGTTTAAATGTGCAATCCATAACTTTTATGTCCTGTCCTACCTATGATTTGAATGCAGATCTTCCCAAACAAGCAAATATATATATATTTTTTTTACTTTTGATCTATGATGGAATGTTTGGTTTGGTGGAGGATATATTGAACCTAATGCCCCCGTGTTGCAATGCTGCAACCTGCACGAGTGCTACCGATGTCTCTGGTTGACGTTGGCACATTTCACTCAGGTTTTTTCATCTCACTCATGTCACTTTGGCTGCTGACCTCACTCAGCAACAAAATAAAAATAAAATAAACAAAAATTAAAATAAAACAATTCACAGGAGGCAAGCAGTGATCAACCCATGATATTGTGCACTGCAATGTAGTTTCAAATGCACTACATTGCAGATGCCTTTTTGAGAGTAAAAAAATTAAAAAGAAGAAGAAGACATGCATGATCTGGGCAGATTGCCCCAGGAAATTTGTCCATGTGAACCAGAGACATCGGTACCTTGTAGATGTGACTCAGGGAAATAAGAAACCTTATTTGGTTGAATGTTGTCTATAACGTGGTTAAAATAATGTATTCACTAGAAATTTCAGTTTTAAAGGCTAGCTTGTTTCAATGTTCCTGCTCATCTATAAGGTGCCTATTTAAATCCAGTGTAGACACAAACACAGTCTTTCTGTTTTTGAGCGGTGGTCACACCGTCTCCATAGCGTGGCCGTGTGTGTATCCGTGTATGTATGTATGTATGTGTGTGTGTGTGTGTATGTGTGTGTGTGTCTGTGTGTGTGTGTCTGTCTGTATGTAGCCTGTGGTGTATGTAGCCTGCAATACCTTTTCTGACCACACATGTTAAGGGAGGGGCGCTGTTGTTCAGGCCAGGCACACTCACACTCACATTCACACACACAAATACACACACACACAAACACACACACACACACACACACACACACACACACACACACACACACACACACACACACACACACACACACACACACACGCAGCCTCCACCGCTCAGTTCACACAAGTGTGATTTTTTTTAAACCAATGCATCACAGAAGCAGACAGTCAGTCGCTTACACACGTAAACAAACAATTTGCAACGCAACATCTAAAGTGGAACGAACACTCGGCGAAGGTGATGACGGATGCTTTTCACCGCCATCTGCTGGCTCCGCCTCCAGTCCGGTGGGCCCCGCCTCCCGTTCAGTCGCCACCGGCGGCGAACTCTCCTGCCTCCCAGCGCAGTGCCAGGGCACTCTTACGCCTCCCGCCGCTGTAGACCTCTGGAAACTGACAAGAGTAAAGTGCAAGAGTAACAAAGTAGGTTTACTAGAGTACAGGGTTCCCACACATCTTTACCAATTAACTCTCCCCACGCTTTGAACGATAACGCTCGCCCCATTTTTTACAGAACCTCGATGCCAATACGGCGCTCGTTCGGTTCGTTCGTCTGATGACTGTAAGCTGATGAGGGGTCGCGCGGCCGTTTACTGTAAACACATTTTCCGCTGTGATGGTGTAAAAAATCCATTATGCGTTAGATCAACGGAGAACAATTCACTTCCTTGTTGATTTCCTCTGGCCCGGAGGCTCTGTAGCCAGTGACTGCTCTGAATGTACGGCAACACATAGCAGGACAATTCACATTCATTCTCGCATGAGGCCGCCCTCTGCTGCCTGGCAGACCAAAGTGCACTATTGCACAACCAAAAAAAAATAAAAAATAAAAATAAATGTCTGTCTGTCTATCTACTATAACGTCGCAAAGGTAAGCCGCTTTTTGATGGCGCCAGACCCAATAAATAAATAAATAATCTGGCAGTAGGAGAGTTAATTTCCAAAACTTTTCCAGAATATTTAACCCAATTTCCAGGACTATATAACAATAATTCAGCTCAATATCAGGTCGCTTACTCGTATGCGCACTGAACAAAGACAGCTAGCGTATGCCAGTGGTTCTCAACCTTTTCAGGACGTGACCCCTGAAATAATCATGTTTTAACTGGGGACCCTGGCACCCTGACGAGCACTAAAAGAGTTGAGGAATTTTGTATAACACGGTTCTATTGACCCGTTTCTTGTTTACAAACATTGAGACTAAATGCACAGGTGACATTATCATGTAATCAATTCCCACCAATCCCCAAACCTGTTGTTTTGGGGAGCGCTGGTTTCATTGGCTAATTTTGGTACTGACCTGCGCGCGCATCTAGTTCTTATCAGTGTAACGTGGACCAGAAATGCGTCTATAGTGAAAATAGCAGATCTACATGCTCACAACGCCTCGCAAATTTCGTCCATCAGTGTGTTCAACTAATCGTCTCTTCATGCTGATAATCATCACTACACATTATGGAAACAGTACATTCTAAACCGTTTTTGTTGTTTAGTTGCAGTTGTTTGTGTGAAAATAAGGAAGAATGAGCAACTAGTATCTCTTATGATTGCAATATATCGATCTCATCATCCTTTAAAATCAGGCTGTCAAAAACACAGCAGGCCAAGGTCGCAGGGGCGTCAATTGGGTATGGCAGGGGGGGAAATAAAAGTTACTTTTAAATATAAATCCATGAAAGTCTCTGTGTCTATCTGTTCTGGTTATTATGTTGTTAAATTACAGTAAAATAACTACAAATGCTAAATTTAAAGAATATTATAATTATATTCTCCACACTTTTATTCTCCCCATCTTGACAAAATGGTATATTCCCAGGTTCCGCAGGTCAGCTGCACAGGTGCAATGCATATTGTTAATTGTGGCACGTTTTCTAACATGCCAAGTTTAGGTGCACATGAAAAACCATTCCAGGCTGCCATATCCAGCCCAAGAAACCGTAGAAACCTGTGTAAAAAACTTTTTTCAGACATTGTGAAAATAGCCGATCTACATGCTCATTTGCTATTTTCACAACAGAACCGTGTTATACAAAATGTAATGCCTCTTTTCCATGAGGACTCCCATCTTTGCCATACCCTAGCTTTTACTGAACTGACGCCACTGCAAGGTCGGGCGTGTGTTTTTGCAGCTTCAGAACCGGCAGCTGTCCACTGCCCGGGGAGTCCATAGAGCAAGACCTCTCGCTTGGCGAGATGTCACCTCGGAACACAGGACTCAATAGAATGCAGTTTGTTGACTCAAATACCAATTTCAGGGACTTGTTTTGTTTGCTAGCACATACAACAAATCAGCGTTTTGATCAATCAGCGTGTATGATCAATTTAAGGTATTACGTTAACCCTGGGAATGTAAACAAATGGACGCGCATTTGGTTCCATTGTGTACCCTCGTGTATACCCTCTCGGGTTTACAAAAACACACAAGACGGCTCTTTTATAATTCCCGCTATATTAGGCCTACTTATTGTTTATGGGCTACACAATCTGTTCACTTCATATGTCTCTGCAAGGTATTGTGTACTGTCTTACACTTTGCACCTTTTCGATCCAAATACTTTTGTACTTTTACCCCAAGTAACATTTTTAACCCATTTAGGCCTAGGATTATTGAATGCTTTAAATATTGAAAAATAGCAGATATACAAGCTATTTTTGAAAAAGTCGTGAAAATGTGTGAAAATCTTTGAATATATATGTATTTTTAAAGCAAATGTTTGTAACTCAAATTTTGCATCTGGGTGGTCCCTGGAACTAAATATTTTGAGATGAGGGTCCGTGGCCAAATAAATATAATTTTGGGGGTCCTTCACATGAAAAGGTCTGAGAACCACTGACATAGTAGTCTCTCAAGAACCGACCAACTGAGCTCCAGTTAAGTGAAAAAAATCTTAAAAGATTCAAAAGACACTTATAGAATCTGGTCAAAATTCTAATTTTCACGATTTTTCAAAAATAGCAGAATCACAAGCTCGCAGCGCGGCACTCGGTGCTGCGCTGTGAGCTTTATCTGCTGTATTTCAATAGTTAAAGCATAAAATAATAATACACTGGCCTTTTACTAACTATGAGTATTTTTGAATTGCGTTATTGCTACCTTTAATTAGATAAAAGATGGGAGTGCTTCTTCCAACACTGCTCGAAGCACTAACAACTCCGCCTCCTCCTCCTCCAACTTCTCCTCCTGCTCCTCCTTCTCCAACTCCTCCACCACCATCACCTCTTCCACCTCCACCTCCTCCACCTCCACCTTCACCACATCCACATCCACTTCCTCCTCCGTCAGGAGTTTGGACTGAATGTGGAATGAAAACACTCGTTCATTTCTTGAACAGTGAAACAGTGAAACGCCTGCATTGGTTACAACTGCTGCAGCCACACACTGAACTCATCTAAACCCTTTGACCATCTGAACTAGAGAGGTAACCTCTTTTAATTTGTTTTTTTTTATTAATGGATTAAGTGATTAAGTGATTGACTGATTGATTAATTCATTTATCAGAATGCCCCGTGGGAAGCCCCTATCATAGTAGGCACCGCGGTGATAAGCCATCCACCGCGGTGTAGTCTTTTTAAGTCATAAAACTACAACATTACGTCATTACTCGCGGTGAAGAGCTATCCACCGCGAACCCCGACACATCTCTCTGTTTTTACTATCAGACAGATCGACCCATCACCCCGTTCACTGATTGGTCAATCTAGACCAGTCAGTCACAGTGATAGGAGGACTTCACCGTGACTGACTATGATGGCCTCCGTCTTGTTTTCTCACTTTAGGTGGACAGCTTATCACTTAAAATGTGCGGTTAATAGCTCTTCACCCTGGACTCTGATAGAGGCTTTATACTTTGTCGTATGACAATGTGGCAGAAAAGTAGTGAAAATGGCAATCTATGAGGTCACAGTGCGTTGCGATGTGACACATTGTGGACTTGTAGATCATGTTCTCTATTTCTGTACATTTTTAAGGAATTCAAAATTTTCACCTAATATATAGGGCAGGGTTCCCCAATTAGCTCTCCCCAAGGGCCGAATTATGTCTAGGGTACCAAGCCGAGGGCCACAACATTGCAGGGGGCGACGGTGGCGTTCCCACTACTCCAGCGACAGTTCAGATATCGTTGTTGTCGGGTGAAAATCGTTATTGTCCAAAACCGTTTGTTTTGCATTTATCATTTTAAAAATGATTTAAACTAGTGAAAACAGCCGATCTACAAGCACACAACGCCTCGCATCGCGAGGCGTTGTGTGCTTGTAGATCTGCTGTTTTCACTACTTTTGTGCGACAGCCTTGTATGATGAATTTCCCCCTTGGGATAATAAAGGTATCTATCTATCTATCTATGAAGCAGGGCTTTACTTTGCAAAAGAACATACAAATTTGGAGATACGAGGTGTCCACCTGACAACGACGATATACTAGTGTTGTTGCTTCTCTTATACCACCATTATTACCGGGGTTGGTGGGGGCCAGACAGTAGCCCCCCGCGGGCCGCAAATAGCCCGCGGCCCGCCTATAGGGGAACCCTGATATAAGACATGACATAACCTGTATTAACAAGAGCTTGTGGATTAAATAATAACTACATTGCAAATGCAATGCAGACAACAAGCTTGTACTAACCCCAGAGACACAACGTTTAATGTGTTGTAAGTAATTCTGGTTTAGTTTTAACTGTACTACTGTTATTGTATTTTTATTTTCTATTTTTTATTTTAGATTGTAGTGATTGTAAAGTTGATCACATGTATGTAAAGTTGATTATGTGTAATTCATGTTTTTTATTAACACAATTGTCTGTGTCAGACCCCAGGCAGACAAGGTTTTGTCATGGCAAAAGCTAATGGGGATCCTATCAGGGACATGCTGGGCCCCTGATTCAGCCCGGGAAAAAGAGTTGGAGAGCCCCTCATGCGCGCTATAGAGAGAGATCTCTCTCTATAGCGCTGCTGCTACTCAAAGATTTGCCATTTCAGATCATGACAAGTGACAAGCCAGTGGGCCAATTACATGAGTTATATTTCGTCATTGTCGGGTGGAAACCTTGTATGTCCAAAACCATTTTCAAAATGATTTAAACTAGTGAAAACAGCCGATCTACAAGCACACAACGCCTCACACCGCAAAATGGAACGAAGGCCGACATTTTATTTTTATTTTTTTCCTAAAGGCCGGCCTGAACCGGCCGTTCGGGAGTTGTCCCGCTTTTCCCAATGGCCAGCACGTCCCTGGATCCTATAATAAACAATAAACACTGGATCCTTTGGAACACAGATTTTTGGCCGACAACAAGGGTAACATAATAGCATGGTCTTACCCTGTGCTCACAGGATAAAGTGGAGCGGTCCATCTTGTACACTGTTTTCATGGGTGAAGAAGGAGATGACTTGCATTTCACTGGCACATCATCTGAGAGAATGAGGACAACATCACATATGCTCTCAAACACTAACCAAAACATTTATAATTGAACATCCCAATGGAAATACGCTCTGCAGTTTCTTGCCGTTTCTTTATCCTTATCTTTTGACAGATATGGAGATATGTATGAATAATTTATGTATGCTGGCCTGGAATCGTTGGTTCAGTGTTTTATTTTAATTTTTTTCCACTTGGTTTCTCAGTCTGGCCGTAGCTTGCAGGATAAATGCCATTTTTGGTTTTCTGATCCGGTCTGGAGAGAAGATAACTTTACATCATCAGGTGAATGAAACTCTCAACCGGGAACTAAGCACGCTGTGCACCTCCAAAATGATTCCCCTAGCTCGTTTAGTTTGATAAGAATGTTTTGTTTCTTTTGTTATATCCATCTTTTAATCTAACTCTAGTCTCGCTAGCGCGACTAGCGAGTCTCGCTAGAGTCTCGCTAGAGTCTCGCTAGAGTCTCGCTAGCGCGACTAGCGAGACTACACTTCAATGCAACACCAGAACCCAACACCGGAACCCTTTTCTTTTTTCTTTTTCTTTTTCTAAAACAGATCCCACGCGAGGTTCCGCTATGTATGATGGAGTCTAGCAGTGCTAACAGTACTACTAGCCTAGCCTGGCGTTGCTCATACTAATTCCTCACTGCGTGTCACCGCCAGCACTCTGGTTTATTAACCAGGCTACTACTAGCCATTCAAATGGTGTTTTCTATTCTGAAGAGGTTTAACTTAACTTCCGTTCTATAAGCTGTAGTTTCAAAACTATTCACTCAATCTAATTAACCAATATGTCAATTTGTAGCTAGGATTCCCTTCTTTCATATGACATGAGGCAACAAAGGCTTCAACTAAAAGTGGTCACATACCGGTAGATCACAATATTTTATTTCCCAATACTGTATCGATACTCCAGGCTGTAGTATCGCAATACTAGTTCCATAGCTAGTTTGCCTTTCAGTGATTCATCTCAATATTGCAATATATCATGATACAATCGTATTGTGATTCGTGACGCAAGTATTGTGAGGTTCTTGCTAATACCCATCCCTACTACCCAATCAACAATGATGTACCCATAGGCGATTCTAGCCTCTTCTAGCAGGGGGTGCAAGACTGGATTCATAATGCACGCGCGCTTGGGCGTGTGCGAAAACCTTCGGATTTTTTACGGTTTATCCTGTTGTTTTAACGGGTTTCTAAGGTTTTTTACCCAATTGTAACACAATATAAACTGTGCTTTTCTAGACACCATGAGACTATGTCTATATGATTTATTTACTTATTTTTGCAACAACCTGTGTGTAAAATACATTTAAGAGGGCTTCACCACCAAATTCGCCACCAGAGCTAAATAAGAGACACTTTTTTGCTCCGTGGAAATTTGTTGCTTGTGGTAGCTTGCAATGACTATATGAGGTTGTTCACCCCCCCTGGCGGCCAGGGGGTGCAAGTGCACCCATAGACACCCCTTAAAATCGCCTATGGCATGTACCTGCGTAACAGATGACGTTTGGAAATCAGGCTCAAAAAGGCCAGACAGAGAAACAAACACTCAGTCTGGATTCCAGGCTCCAGTTTTGACAATAAGAACATCCATCACCATCAATCAATCAATCAATCAATCAATCAATCAATCAATCAATCAAACAATCAATCAATCAATCAATCATACCTGGGTTGTGGAAGGCCAGGGCGTCCATGTGGTCCGGGGACGGGGCGTTGAACCTGTCGTTGGTGCACCGACAGGCTCTCTCTCTCCTCAGCTCCTCCTCTCTCTGCCGGGCCATCCGGATCTCCTCGTCCACCAGGGACAGCGTGCTCCTGGAGCGCAGCTTGAAGAACGGGTTGCTGAGGAAGATCTTCTCCTGAGGCTGTTGCTCGCACGCCTGGACACAGTGGAGGACGGTGATATTGTACAGCAAGGGTCTTCAACAGGGTAAAGCCCTTTGCACACAGGACAGTTGCGTTTTTTTCGTTTGCGGCATGAATAAAACGCATTGGATTTGGTGTGCAAGGCTGTGCGGAATCGGCGCTGCAGATCCAAAAAGGAGTCATAAAAGGAGTGATGAGTTTTTTACCGCATGCGACAAGACGCACAAATCGAACTGGGTTCGATCGAGAAAAGAACGCACGGCGGCAGCCACTCGTCGCACGGCTAATTCGGAGACGGTGTGCATGAGGTCATAGAGAATCATTGTTTTCTTTTCAAAAAAAGATATTGTCCGTTTTATCCGTGCGGTTAAACGCGCCTGTGTGCAAAGGGCTTAACTCTGAGGACCCCCCTAGGCGGTCCTCAGGGGGGTCCTAGGGGGTCCTCAGAGTTACTACAGGGGGTCCTCCAAATCTTTGTGTGATAGAAAGAAAATAATAAAATCTCCTTTTTAGCCAGATTCTTAAAGGACCACTTCATCTCTGGAACAACCAGATCTTATTTTATTGTTGTTTGGGACACGATCAACAAAAGTTATTTTTTGTGTTCAATCTGTGTTTTTAGATATTTTAGTATTTCAGCATGCTACAAAGCATCATATGACCAGTTGTAGCATGCTGAAATACTAAAATATCTAAAAACACAGATTGAACACAAAAAATAACTCAGGATTGTGTTGATCGTGTCCCAAACAACAATAAAATAAGATCTGGTTGTCCCAGAGGTGAACTGGTCCTTTAACCAGATTCTGAGAACTTTAGCCAACAATAGCAGATCTACAAGCTAAGGGCGGCTGTGGCTCAGGAAGTAGAGTGGGGTGGCCAATGATCCGTGGGTCGGCGGTTCACATCCCAGCTACTCCTGTCTACATGTCGAAGTGTCCTTGGGCAAGACACTGAACCCTGCGTTGCCTCCAATGGTGTTAGCTTGTCAGTTGCCACCATTGGTGTGTGAATGTGGGAAGTGAGGACGCTGGCGTTGACTGTTCGCCGCTTCACCTCCCAATGTATGAATGAATGGACCATTGTAAGCGCTTTGAGTTCGCAACTTGCTTAGAAAAGCGCTATAAAAATGCAATTCATTATTATTATTACAAGCTCACAACGCCTCGCGCTGCGAGGCGTTGTGAGCTTGTTGATCTGCTATTTTCGGCAAAGAGGTTTGGTGTTGAGGGGAGAAGTATTGACAGTTCAAGTGGTTAAATATCTGAAAACACAAATTGACATGAATCCAAAAAAACACTAATGATTGTGCTGTCAAACAATGAAACGATATGGAATCTATGACAAGGTTGTGGGGGTCCCTGCTTCATCTCTCTCTCAGCTAAGGGGTCCTTGGCCTGAAAACGTTGAAGACCCCTGTTGTACAGTACTTTTTGGGTTGGGGCGATACGAGTAACTCATGATACGATATTGTGACGATATTTGCTGTCAAAAAAAAAAGAAGAAAGCATGGGGTGGCTCAAAGTAGCTGACAGAGTACAGCATTTTGCAATGGGCCTGGTGTACAAGATACACTACACCTCCAAGATACCCATGTACCTGACAAACTACTTCTTAACTCATTTCCTGCGATCCCCATCGAAACCGGAGATTTCCCGCTGTACCACTCTGCGATGCCCGTCGATCCCGGAAATTTAATTAGCTTTAATCATTATGACACGATTAAAAGTATGGTCGCTGTATATAGCCGCTTCGGAGACTAACTGTATCCGGTCGTATTTCCAGTTTGGACCGGATCTAGGTTTCCATATCCGGTCTGACGTCCAATCGCAGCTCCGTTCGCATAGCTTTTCATTGTAAACAAGTGAGCTGACTGCATGGCCATAGAATGGTATTTTTTCACACGTTTTATTTTTATTTTGTAGCTGTTTGATTCTTTTACCCGGCTGGCATATGATCTGCGCACATATCTTCTGCTATGTGCGCGAACGTGTCCACGTGTTACCATAGCGCACAGCTGGCTGTTCCAATGTTTTTTTATGTAAACACTGGCGGATAAGCAGGGATACAGCGTGGCAACGGATATGTCTATTTCAATGGGTTTTTTTTTATTTGAAAGCTGTCACCGAGTCTACACGTCTACTAGATGAGTCGCGCACAGATAGTGCACGATGCGTGCGCGTGCCCACGTTAAAAGGTAAGGACAATTTGGCAGCTGCTTAGTACAGCTATGTTTAAAATGGCAGCAAAATTGTTAAAGGTCAAGGATGTTCATGATCACAACACCAGAGGCAGCTCCACTAATCATCATCAACGTAGATTTAACACTAAACAAGGCTCTAACTCATTCTCCTGCTACACCATCAACATGTTGAACGCCCTCCCACAAGCCTTAAAGGAGAGCAAATCCCTAGCCTCCTTCAAAATCGGTATGAAAAGTCACCTTCAGGCGGCTGCTACCCGTGACTTGTAAATAGACTAAGCCCCCATGCTCCCCCCCACCCTTTTTTTCTGCCTTTGTATTTGATGTTATGCTTTTGAAACTGATATTATCCTAGATAAATACTATGTTCTATCCGTCTGTCTTTCAATGTTATATGAGATACTTAAAGTGTGGTTCCTGTGGAAATAAGCCTCGGCTTTCTAGGATCTCCTTTTAGTTGACCTTGTACCAGTGATTTGTACTCATGTCATGAAACTGTACTTTTTTCTATTGCAATCTTCTAATAAATTCTTCAATCAATCAAAAATCAACCCTGGTGCCAGAGTACCTTGTTGAGGCAGTAGTCCGAGCTGCTCCTGATGATCAGGTGGGAGGTTTCCAGGATGATGACGTCGGCGTTGGTGCCCGCTGCCACCGCGTCCACACTGCTGTCAATTCAATTCATAGGGCTTTATTGGCATGAGAAAACATACGTTTACATTGCCAAAGCAGAAGTGTACACAATACAATGCAATCAGAACAATATATGTACACTGGTGAAAACAGTTTTCATGCATCACGGTTACGTGCAGGCAGAGCAGTGATATATATACAATGGTTTTTAAGGTGGTTGGGTTCCATTTGATATCCTTCTCTTATCACAGCAGCTCACGAATCTTGCTGCTGTGTTTGCACATTGTTTTACTTCACCCAGTAGGTATGGGAGTTTTTCATCATTGGTCATATTTTCAAACTCTCCTTGGTTGGTTAATATGATCTGTGGGAAGTATGTGTCTCTGACGTCTTGGTACAGCGGACAGGTGGTTAGAAAGTGTAGCTCAGTTTCCACATCATTTTATGTGCAGTGGGTGCAAAGTCTGTCTTCTCTAGGGAGCAAGCTGTCTCTCAGGCTACAATTTACAACTCAGGCATTTAGCAGACGCTCTTAATCCACAGCGATTTAGGTAAACATAATACATAATCTAGGATCATAGGTAAGTCAAGAATCATCAGTCTCTTAACAGTATAATATAAACAAATACATAATCAGTACATTGAAACTTTACTCACTATTATAGTCTATAAATTAATCTGGCATTTTTCTACACAACATGCTATCTAAATGACATTTGACTGACATTTGAAGTGCAAGGTCGTCAAGGTTAGTAATTTCAGTCCCTCAGGGCTCTATATCAGTGATATTAAATATCACAACGCATCACAATGTGAGCTTGTAGATCTGCTATTTTCTGCAAAGGTTTTCCCAGAATACGTATGGAAATAACTCAATACTTGAGTAGTCTTTTCACTAAATACTTCCTTACACTTAATCGAGTAATTTATGGATGAGTACTTTCCTTCTACTCAAGTCATTATTATTTTAACACTCGGGTGACTGAAAAAAAATACTTCCACTCTGACTGCATTTATCAGTCAAATTGACAGGTAAATTCTCTCCCTTTTGGACCAGGAGAGCAACACCTCCTCCCCTGCTGCCAGCGGGGGTTCTATTGTCTTCCAAATGTGAATTAGCATTTCAATTGACCTCTCAAATGGGGAGCGCAAAAGGTGTGACATTCTCTCCTTGCTTCTGGGAGGGGGAGGAATGGGTGAGACCTGTCTTTATGACCGATAAGCGATAACTAACAGTCAGAATGGTATAATGGTATATTATTTCATACTTAGGAAACGTTTCAGAAGGGGAAAAAAAACGAGAACATATGTCTTGAGTATTTAGGAAAAGTCATGGAAGGGGAAATTCCTCAATTTCTGAGACCTTCACGGGGAGAGTTATTGCACTTTGCGATCTCAAAATCGGTCAAAATGACCTGTTAGTCACCCGTGTGTTAAATGAACTCTAGATAGCGTTATGATTGTTGCTACTGTACCCACCTCTGATCATCCGCGGGCTCCTGGATGATGACGTTATTGGCCGTTGCTGCGTGGCTGAGCGCCGGGACCTTGGCCGGCGAGGACGTGATGATGAAGGATGGCGTGAGCGGCGTGCTGGTGGATCGAGGGATCCTTCGCCCTCTCTCTCTCCTGAAGTCCTCCTCTCTCTCCATCGCCATGCGGATCTCCTTCTCGATGGGCGTCTCTGGGTCGTCGTAAGGAGACCGGTAGCTGGAGTCGTCCAGGCCAGAGTCCTCAGAGCAGGGGCTGAACAGGGTGTGAGGATAGTCTCCCGACAGGGTCAAGCTCTCCAGCTCGTGGGCCTTCCTGTAGTATGTTTAAAGATATCACTTCACTTAGATCAGCCAACACAGGGATGCTGACAGAACCCTCGCTAAAAACTTCAGGGCAAAAATACACTCGTCCGAGACAGTTTGCCCTCCTGGCTCCCAAGTTGTGAAATAAACTCCCTGCCGCACTTAGAACAACAGACTCACTCGCTATAGCTTTCGCCGTGGACTGAAGACTCACCTTTTCAGACTCCACCTAAACCCTTAGCACTACAGTAAAATCAATGACCATACATGAAGCTAGTAAGCATTTGTTTTTTTTTAGAACTTTGATTATATTGTGTTTTCTCTAGATAGATATCCATTTACATTGTTATATTGCTGTTAATGTACTGACATATTATCTTGTTTATTATTGTGATGTTTTTATCTGCTTATTGTAAGTCGCTTTGGATTAAAAGCGTCTGCTAAATGCCTAAACTGTAAACTGTAAACCAAATATATATAATATATCATAATATTTTCCACCAAATAACTTGATATCAATACTGTGGCGATAATATCCCCTGCAAGGCCCAGCGTTGCTTTTTGGCAAAAAAAAATGCAATCATTTTTTTTTAAATGTTATAATTAGTTTTCCTGTTTTTTCACATTAACATCACCATTCAATCCTATTGTTTAGTATTACAATGCCATTGGCCACGATATTTGCATATAAATACCCCCCACAGAGGCTGACATTCACACTTCCCAGAGAAGTTGAAATTCTCACTTTTTAACTGAAGCTATTCCTCACTAAAACATAAGTAAAATGCCTGTAATATTTATATTCGTGATCATTAGAATGTCTAGAACATGTAACATTATGTTATTATTGTGAAAAAATATCCCCAAAATGCAAAGTATAGCATGATTTATGATTTATGATTTATGGCTATAAAAACATTGCCCCAAAAATAAAAACATTATTAATTTTTTAACATTACATTTTCCTGTGATTAGGACTCCTACAACACCATCTGATTTTTTAATCAGAAATCTTAGAACATTTTGGACAAGTATAAAAACATTCTGCAGAAATAACCAATCTATAAACAAGCTCACAACGTGTCGCAACAGTGAGCTTGTAGATGTGCTATTTTTTTGGTCAAGAGATTTCATGTAGACGGGAAAAAAGCGGTCAAAGTTAAGTTGTAACTCAAGTCCGGTTCTCTAAGACAGGGGTTCCCAAACTTTTTTGTCTCAGGGCACCCCATTAATATTTTTTTAATCCGAGGCACCCCTACATTATAATTTTCACTCCCAGCACCTTATATTTATAGCATATCGTCGTTGTCGGGTGGAAACCTTGTATGTCCAAAACCGTTTGTTTTGTATTTATCATCTATAAAATGTACTAAACTAGTGAAAACAGCAGATATACAAGCACACAACGGCTCGCATCGCGAGGCGTTGTGTACTTGTAGATAGGCTGTTTTCACTAGTTTTGTGCGACAGTCTTGTATGATGAAGCAAGGCTTTGCTTTACCAAAAGACGTACACATTTGAACCTTGGAGATACAAGGTTTCTGCCCGACAGTGACGATATTTTAGTGATTATGTTGCGAGGAAAACATTGAGATAATAGCCATTTTGGTTAGAACGGCCTGAAAACATCTTTATACTTCAAGTTTAAAATGATACTAAATATTTCTTCAAGTGTCCAAATAGATTCCAAATATTATCAAATGATCTCGCGGCACCCCTGGACTGCCGTCGCGGCACCCCAGGGTGCCCCGGCCGTCACCCACTTTGAAAACCCCTGCTCTAAGACAAAGAGGTTAAAGTCTTAAATGGCTACCTGTGAGGTCTCTCCACGTTGCGTACAGGCGTGTACATGAAGCTGTGACTGCCGTGCATGATGGGCTGTCTGGTGGCGGGCAACACCACACGGTTCTTGGTCTGCTCCTCCATCTCCAGCCACTGTTTGCGCGCCAGCTTAAAGTCCACGTGCTCCGTGCTCACGTTCTCGCTCATGGTCTCCTGGATGACGCAGAAGTCCTTTGGCAGCTTCTTGCCGCCGGGGTCGGAGGCGAGGCGGAGGCGCTGGTGCTGCTCGTCTGCACCACTGCCGTCTTTCCCGTTTTCGCCGCCGTCTTCCGAGATCCTGGACAGGACTTGAAGCGTTAAAGGGTTGTAGGTCACTTCCTGTGGAGGGCTGGGGAACGAGAGGATGTCGTCGGGTTGTTCCAGCACCACCTCCTCCTCCTCAGGGGGGAGTTCCACGATCTGAACGGTGTCGCCGTCGCCCTCGTTGGAGTCCATCACCTAAAGGGATTGGGACCACAATGAACGTTTCATAGCAAGACTATTGCGATGAACTAAATCACTGCAAGGATCAAAAACATATGCTCTTAACTAGGGCATTCACGAATAGTAATTTTTAGTATTCGAATTATTCAACCTCAAAGTATTCGAATAGCCGAATATTCAACAGGACTGGCCAAACCGTCAAATATTAAGTAAGCAAGAGGCGAACATTGTGAAAATATCCGATCTACATGCTCCCAACGCCTCGCGTTTGCGAGGCGTTGTGAGCATGTAGATCTGCTATTTTCACAATATTTATCTGCGGAACCGAGTCACATTAAATGTAATACCTACAATTCCAACTGCTTGTCAGGGTGGGGGTCCCCAGATCAAATATGTTTATTTTGGGGGTCATGGCCTAAAAAGGTTTGAAAACCCCTGGTATAGAGTATTAAAGGTGATACACCATGCATTTAAAAAGTATTTATGTCATATTGTTTATGTCCCAAAAACGTTTTTCAAAAGGTTTGAGGCTAAATTACCACTCCTGAATAGAGAGCCTCTCTCATTTTTGAATGGCTCTCAGAGCATTTCAGCTGCAGCTGCAACTGCGCCCCCCCCCCCCCCCCCCCAAACGTCACAATCGGCAGATGATGTCACAATCGGCAGCAAATCTGGATAGCCTGTTTTGAGAACCCGTGGGATACTTTTAACCTTCGCCTTCTCAAAACCAGAGAAAGACACAACGGTCAGAAATGGGACTTTGTGAGGATAGAAGGTGCTAGTGGGACCCCAAAAAAAGGTTTTAAAATAGGAAAAGTGAAATTTCATGGTGTATCACCTTTAACAATTTCATCCACCAGGAGTAATGACAACTCATTCTTATGACATCCTATCTCGCCAAGCTTTATAAACTATATGTTTTTTAAAGAGAAAACAATTAAAAAATAAAAATAAGCAAATATTCGACTTCGGGGAACAACGTTGAATAGTGACTTTGATATTTGAATATTCGAATATTTGGTGAATGCCCTACTCTTCATATGCCACAAAAAAGTTTACAGGAATCACTTGAACCGACATTTTGTTAAGAAACAAATATCGCCTGTGTATTCTGTGAGCAGAGATGGGACGATGTATAATGGAGTTTATCGTAATAAAAATCGCCTGCACCGTCATGGGAGCCTGGTTTCTATTTCAAATGTCTACTCCAAAACTGTATCTAGTCATTTCCACTCACACATTTTCACTTCCATATCCCTTGTTTCTCTCTAGAAGAAAGCAAAGGTGAATTCACCCTTTGTCAGCCTTCTGATTGGTCCCCGACTGACCAACCAGCAGGCTCTTTCTGCCTTGTCCCGCCCTGGTTCTGCCTTTTTTATGTTGAATTTGCTAAAACATAATTTTTTGGAGAAATAAAAACATTTAAAAACATGCCCAGTCACTATACTGCACCTGAGTGGCTACTTTTTTTTACTGAAACCAAGTTTAAAATGAGAATTGAATACACAGAATAACATTAAGAAGCAACAGAATTTCAATGGTAGTGGATGGAGAGAAAGGACTTTTGTCCCACCAAGACACAGCAACCAATGGGTGCGAAGAGGGGCTGGACAACGGGCGGGACTTGACAAAGGGTGAATTGATTCTGAGTATGATGGAGCATATTGACAGTTTTGCTATAATTTGAATTATCAGATAAATAATTATTGTGAGCAAATTGTATTGTGATAAACTGTTTTTACTTGTCCCTTCCTTCCTTCCTTCCTTCCTTCCTTCCTTCCTTCCTTCCTTCTTTCTTTCCCATCGCTATACTCTCACCTCGACCTTCTGCACAAAGAGCTCCTGCGCGCTCAGCTGCAGGCTGTCCAGGTACGAGTCGTCGTCCTCCTTGTTTATGGAGGAGGAGAATATCGACCTCCACTTTTCGTTTTCGTTCGCCTCGCTGTCCGACGACACGGCCGCGATCTCCACCCTTAGGCACTCGTCCATTTCGTCGGGGTCGAGCTCGTCGTGGCAGGACTCGTTGGAGATGTCCGACATCGACTCTTGTTGTCTGAAGTACTGCTCCAGTATCAACTCTTCCGCCGTTTCTGTAATCGGCGGCTCGAACGGGATTTCGTCAGCCTCAGGGTCCTCTCCCGTTTCCACATCCAGGTCTCTGTCGAGACCTGGATCGTGATCCGCAGCCTCGGGCTGGACGTCAAACTCACAATCAATGTCAGGCTCAGAGTCAGGTCTGTGAGGGTCGGCCTCTGGCTCGTGGTGGCACCTCCTGTGAGTGGCGTTGGATAGAAATATCAAATATCAACGTCTTTTCACCGAATAATAACTCAATATCTACGCTGTGTTGTGATCTGTGACGATATCATATTTTGATGATAACATAATGTTGTTTGGAAAAATAAAATGCATGAAAATACCACTGAATATATAGTAGACTTTAGGTTTAAGTAATTAAAACCCGCAAAAGACAACACAATTCCATATCACGATATAAAAACCCCAGATGATCTAGTCTAGTATAGGGATGGGTATTGTTCACCTTTGAATCGATACGATACCTTTTTCGATACCTGAGAATCGATACAATACCCTTTTCCATACTTTTTATTTAAGTTTATCTTAAACATGGAAAGAGTGGTGACTCGCTGACTGCTGCGGTAGAGCAGAGGTGATGATGATGATCACACAGTGTGGCGGCGCGGAGAGTATAGACGTTGGATAATCATCATAATAATAAACATTATAGGCTATTGTCGGCTATTTTCCACAGTAACGAGTGTAGCCTACTAAAGCAATCATTAAACTCTCAGTAGCCCAGCTGTTACAGATGTGACCGGCCAGGGGTGCGTTCCAGAGTATCGAAACGAGGTATCGTCCGTTTTTTACGTGAACCGATACCCGATAGTATCGACGTCATGCGATCGATACCATTAAAAGTATCACAGACGATACCCATCCCTAAGTATCACCCCATAATTTGCCCAGCCCTACCCGTGAGGTCTGTCCACGCTGCAGCAGTCAGGATGAGGGTCAGCCACTGGCTCGGGGTCATCGTGTTGAGGGTCAACCTCCGGCTCGCGGTCTGGCTGAGGGTCAACAACCTCCGGCTCGCGGTCAGGCTCGGGCTCAACAACCTCCGGCTCGCGGTCTGGCAGAGGGTCAACAACCTCTGGCTCGCGGTCTGGCAGAGGGTCAACAACCTCTGGCTCGTGGTCTGGCAGAGGGTCAACAACCTCTGGCTCGTGGTCTGGCTGAAGATCAACAACCTCTGGCTCGTGCTCATGCTCAGGCCCAGCCTCCAGGGCCTCGGCGTCGAGGTCTAACTGCTCCCGTCTGCGGCGGTGAGCCTCGCTCTCGTAGACGCTGTCGGCGCTGGATGGCGTGTCCGAGGCGGACGAGGCCACCGACTCGTTCCTGTTGAGCTCCTCGCGCGGCGGCGCGGCGGCCAGAACCAGAGCTTCCTCTCCGTTCGCACGAGCTGCCGCGTCGGCCTGTCACAATTAGCAAAGGTAAGGTAAGTGATTTGTATCGGTTAAAATACGTGATTTAATAAATAGCTCTTCATTCTGGTAGAATGTCTCTCCAGCTCTTTAACCCATTTAGGCCTGAACACATTATTACGCGTTATTTTATGCTTTAAATATTAAAAAATAGCAGATATACAAGCTCACAGCACGACACTGAGTGCCGCACTGCGAGCTTGTAGATCTGCTATTTTTAAAAAATCTTGAAAATTTTACCCGATTCTATAAGTGTCTTCTAAATCCTTCTAAGGGTTTTTCTTATTTATTTTTATTTAATTTTTTTAACTATGTTTCTGGCAGTGGTTCTCAAAATGTTTCATGCCAAGGACCCCCAAAACTACATGTATTTGGCCACGGACCCCCATCTCAAAATATGTTGTTCCAGGGACCCCCCCATCTCAAAATATTGTATCAGGGACCCCCCAGAAGCAAATATTTGAGTTACAAATGTTCACTTACAAAAAGATATATTCAAAGACTTGCCAACAAAAAAAAAAATATATATATATATCACGTTTTTTCTAAAATAGCTGATCTACAAGCTCGCAGCGCAGCACTCGGTGCCGTGCTGTGAGCTTGTATATCTGCTATTTTTCACTGGTTAAAGCATTCAATAATTCTAGGCCTTAATAAACTGAAAATAGGTTTTGGGGGGTGGAGAGAGTACCCATTTCTCAGCTTCAAATGAATAGTGTTCCAGTTCCAATTTGGTCGACTAATTTCTCATTGCCATTTTTAGTCTGGTTGCCACAGGGTTTTTGTCCAGCTTTATTATTTCATCTAGAGCAGGGGTGGGCAACTTTGATGATGGTGAGGGCCGCTACATTTTCACACTCACTCCAGAGGGCCACATTGCATATTGCTATGTGTCTACGTCCTACTTTGTCATTCTAGTATGTAATTCAATAGAAGCAAAAATAGCCGATCTACAAGCTCAAAACGCGTAGCAGCGCGCCGCGTTTTGAGCTTGTAGATCTGCTATTTTTGCTTCTTTTGAATTGTAATCCTGAATTATTTTTGGTTATTTTTTAATTGGAATCCTAAAATGTAACATTATGATTTAATTTCAAATGCATTTATACTCATGTTAACTTTATGAACGTAAATACAAATATGTTGGACATTAAAAAAGACTAACATTTAAATACTACTATACTAGTCATTAAGCTACTAATTTAAGCGGGTCATGTTTACATGTTTGTTTGTAGCTCAATAATATATCAGTATTCCAATATCAACCTGCGGGCCACATTAAGTGAAGGTGAGGGCCGCAATCTAGACTAGAGAAACCCAAACCCCCAAAAGACTTTTCTGTAACCTTTTTTGTAACGCCAAAACCCCAAAACACAATATATGGGCAACCACACTTGCAATTTCTCAGAAATTGCACCTTTCTAGTTTTCAACTGCACTTGTTTATCAATCTGTTTGAGTTCTCTCTCCTTATTGGATAACATTGGTATCCCGACGTCCTGATTTTCTGTTTACTAAAGAGCCAGAGAGACATGGACACCCTTGTTACTGAACACTGCAGAAATTATTACTTTCAGAATTAGTAAGGGGAACATAAGAAAGTAAGTAAATTGTTACCAAGAAATTTGTTCACCAATGTGTTTCTAAAGGTGCATGTGTAATAATGTGTACTAAAATGTTGAAATTCAACTCCCGGGGGAAACCTCATAAAAAAAATGATTTGTGTTTGTGTCCCATTAACTTTACTATACAGGAAAAAATAAAAGAAATGTATCTGCTTTAAGTAACATGTGGGTCAAACTAGGGTTTTTTTCATGATGCTGAATCCATTGCAAGCATTTGTTTTGCACGAAAAACATTCCTTGGGCGACAAATGGCCCCCACAAAACGGTGAAAAGTGATGATTCATCACTAAACCATCGTTTTGTGGGTCCGATTTTAGCCCAAGGAATGTTTTTCGTGCAAAACAAATGCTTGCAATGGATTCAGCATCATGAAAAACCCCTAGTTTGACGCCTCACATGCGACTTATTTTTTGTATTTTTTTCCTGTATAGTAAATTAATGGGACACAAACACAAATCAGTTTTTTTATGAGGTTTCCCCCGGGAGTTGAATTTCAACCTTTTAGTACATATTATTACACACCTTTAGAAACACATTGGTGAAGAAATTTCTTGGTAACCCCTTACTAAATACAGTACTTTAACTTTGAATCGATAATAATAAATTATTTTGCATAATCGTCATAATTGTTTCCATATTGATTTTCTCTTTTCAAACAGAGGCAAAAAAAACGACTATTTCCACAACTCTTTCAGATTTTGAATGTAGGCTATAAAATTATTAAATATAATCTCTTTGTAAGTTATTTGACCTATCTGCTCTCTGGGAGAGAAACTAATCGTTAATTGTGTTAATTTTGTGTATGGCAATTAACACTTTTGAGAAACATTTCACGATCATTAAAGGACCCCAATGTAAACAAGCCATGATGCTTTCTTAAATCATTAGTTGTATCTGAACTGTCTTGTGCTTTTCCTGCAAACTTCTAATAAAGCAGGGGTCTTCAACAGGGGGTCCGGGACCCCTAGGGGGTCCTCAGAGTTACTACAGGGGGTCCTCCAAATCTTTGTGTGATAGGAACTTGTTTTTCCCCCCTTCTTAGCGTCCATATTCTGAGTACTTTAGCCAAAAATAGCAGATCTACAAGCTCACAACTAGATCGGCTATTTTTGGCGAAGAGCTTTGGAGGGGGAAAAGAGCAGACTAAGTACAGAGTGAAAGGTCAAGTTTATTAAGTAATGACGGTTCAAGTGGTTAAATATCTAAAAACACACATTAATTTAACATGAATCCAAAATATACCGATGATTGTGCTGTCAAACAGTGAAACTATATGGAATCTATGAACAAATTGTGGGGTCCCTGCTTCATCTCTCTCTCAACTAGGGGGTCCTTGGCCTGAAAACGTTGAAGACCCCTGTAATAAAGTATTCAATCAATCAATCAATCAATCAATCAATCCCCTTCTTTGTATATACTTACTGTTTGTATTGATTACTGTATTTGTTCTTTCTTTTTTTACATTTTCTTTACTGACTATATCTACTGCATAGTACTGTGTTCTATTCGTCTGTCATTCAATGTTATATGAGATACTTTAATGGTTTCCAGTCTTTTCTAGGATCTCCTTTTAGTAGACCTTGTACCAGTGAACTGTATCGTCATGAAACTGTACCTTTTCCTATATGCAAACTTCTAATAAAGTCTTCAATCAATCAATCAATCAATCAATCAATCAATCAATCAATCAATCGTGGATTCGTGGCAAGTCCTACCAGTGCATCGGCGTCCACTCCGTCCATGTCGTCAGCGGCACCGGCCGGCGGTGGCAGGTGTGCTCCAGCGGCGGCGCCGAGCACTACTTTCATCCCAGAGGAGTCTGATGATGATGTCTCTGATGTGTCAACGGTGCTCGGATCCTTCCCGTCCGGCGTGTAATCTGGAGTGAGAGCATTAATATTCTCCACCGGCGCAGGTGAGTCAGCGGCCGCCGCGGAGCTCCCCTCCACCTCCTCCACCTCCACCGCCTCGCATTCTGTGGCTGCAGCTGCCTCCGGTGCCTCTGCGCACGTTTCCATGGCGACGATGCCTGCGAGGAGGATGGAGCTCAGTCGGTCGTCGGAGTCGTCGCAGCCCGGCTCAGCTCAGCTCCATCTGTCTGCCCGCACTCACTGGCAGCTTTCTGAGGGGACAGAGAGAGAGAGAGAGGGAGAGAGAGGGAGGGAGAGAGAGAGGGAGAGAGAGAGAGAGAGAGAGAGGGAGAGAGGGAGAGAGAGAGAGAGGGAGAGAGAGAGAGAGAGAGAGAGAGAGAGAGAGAGAGGGAGAGGGAGAGAGAGAGAGAGAGAGAGAGAGAGAGAGAGAGAGAGGGAGAGAGAGAGAGAGAGAGAGAGAGAGAGAGAGGGAGAGAGAGAGAGAGAGAGAGAGAGAGAGAGAGAGAGAGAGAGAGGGAGAGAGAGAGAGAGAGAGAGAGAGAGAGAGAGAGAGAGAGAGAGAGAGAGAGAGAGAGAGAGGGAGAGAGAGAGAGAGAGAGAGAGAGAGAGAGAGAGAGAGGGAGCAGTGGCGTCAGTTCAGAAAAAGCTAAGGTATGGCAACTTGTCTTGCACGCGCCTTCGCGCAGCGTGCAAGACACCAGTCATGTTTCTATGGTTTCTTGGGCTGTAATAAGAAGCCTGGAACGGTTGTTCAAGTGCAGCTAAACTTGTCATGTTAGTAAATGTGCCACAACTAACAATAATGCATTGCACCTGTGCAGCTGACCTGCGGAACCTAGGAATATACCGTTCTGTCAAGATGTGGAGAATATTATAATTATAATACCTTGTTAAAGTGACCATTTTGTTAACTGTTGCATTTGTAGTTATTTTACTGTCATTTAACAACATAATAACCAGCACAGATAGACAAAGAGACATTCATGGATTTATATTTAAAAGTAACTTTTTTGGGCGCCCGCTGGCCTGGTGGTCAAGGCGCATACCACATAATAGGCTATGATGCCTGCTGGCGTCGCCGGTTCCATTCCCGATCCGGACGACCTTTGCCACATGTCATTCCCCATCTCTCTCCCCATTTCCTGTCAGTCTATACTGTCCTATCAAATAAAGGCATAAAAAGCCCAAAAACAAATCCTCAAAAAAAAAAAAAAAAAAAAAAAAATATATATATATATTTTCCCCCCTGGACCCAGGGTATGGCAGCTGCATACCCCTGCCATACCCAATTGACGCCCCTGAGAGGGAGAGAGAGAGTGAAGAGAGAAGAGGGCACAGGGGAATGAATGGGAAAGGAGAGCAGAACGTATAACCACTCTTGAGTATAACCGGACTTGAGTGACATGTACTTAGAGTAGACTGTTTGTCCCCATGTACTAGGGTTGTAACGATATAGTAACTGTATCGTTACAACCCTGTAAATAAATCCAAGTATATCGAAATGAAAACAACTAAAATCGAATCATATCGTTTTATTTTGTACTGTATTGAATCGGCAGTGCAAAGAATCGATTTTATCGATACTACCTACTTGTGCATTGTATTTAGCATTTTTAAGAAGAACATTTTAAAAGGAGGGGTTTAATTACTTTTCCTTTCCATATAGCTACACTGGTCTATCGATAAATGTGTGTAATCTCTGGGTTCATGTCAAGGTGCAGGTTTGTCAATATACAATGTTCATGTATTTGGCAGATAATCACTGTGTTTACTTATTTATATCCACAATAATACATGTTTCCCTTAAAAACATGCACTATCCACACCTTTTACATAGATTTAATTTCTTTGCTAAATAGTTATATATCGATTTTAAATCATTGACTAGAATCGTATCGTATCACCATGAATGAACCAATATCGTCCATGTATCGTATCGTCAGCCATGTATCGTGATATGTATCGAATCACTATTAAAATGTATCGTTACACCCCTACCATGGATGTACACACAAAATCTCTTCTACAAAAACAGCTTCTATGAGCTCCTCAGACAGAGGGGAAGAGGAGGAGGCAATCAACACAATGCATTATTGCTGTGTTTGTATAGCTGTTTGTGGCATAGTTACAAATGGAACTAAATGGAACTGTAATTATTGCGGTACAGATTGTTCAAACCCTACATTTACTTGTAGACCAACTGTGCTCACGTATATTTTTCGAGTATCGGGCCTTCAGTAGCCTATTTCTATTTGTGTTCCGGTACACTTATGAATTTCACTCCATTAAGCATATACGATATAGTCTATCTAATATATTTTACTAAAGCAATAAGCCACAAGAGGCGAGTGGTTACCGGGATATACTACCCCGGTAACCACAAGCCTTGCGCGGCTTATTGCTTTTCTAAAACGGTCACAATATTGCAACATGGAAATCATAGACATGTACCAATTAAAACTGTTCTATTTCACTAATAATACACTATAAGGTCTGCTCTGCAAGAATGTAGTTCCCGGCCAGGCAGCAGAAACGACACAGGTGCAGATAATTGGTACACTGTGGAACACTGTGGAAAGAAATAACGCACCTGGGTTTGATATAAACTGATTCAAGGTGTGGGGTTATAGTCTCATATACCACAGCAACCAGCGAATCAGAATCAAGGAATGGAACTAGCCGTTTTAGAAAGACAAATTGATACTTTTGATTCCACTACATTTCTAGAAAAGGGGGAAAATTACATAGTGATAATAGATCTACAAACTCACAACGTGTCACATCGCAATATGTAGGCCTACAGTACCTGAGGATAAACATAGGCTACGCTGTAACACATTGGTAAAAGACCCCATAGTGGCAGGCATACAGTATGTGCATGACATAAGTTGTAAATAACAAACAGACTAACCAAAAAATAAATAAACGGAGCTACTGCAACCTTGGTCAGTGCTGCAGCGACCTTGGTTAATATCTGTCTCCTAGGCTACACTGACAGCTTTCTGAAGAGGAGAGGAGAGGAGAGGAGAGGAGAGGAGAGGAGAGGAGAGGAGAGGAGAAAATGTGGAGGGGAGGGGGGAGGAGGTAAAAACTAACGTTATTGCTGAGTTGGGCATTTTTTTTTGTGTGCATAGAAACATGTAGGAATAGTCGGGGATCCACAAGCCCAAAAGCTCAAGGAATAGGGTTGAACCTGTGATGTTCTGTCGCACTTTTTATTTCTGTTTTATCTATTAGTTTGGTCATTAAGGTCCACAGAATGAGAGGCCTGCTCTGCCGGAAACATCGCGAAAAAAAGTTATGGCCATTTGTATATTCACTGTCCCATTCTACACATTGACTCCACTACACAGGAAAGGAAATATATTTAAAAAAAAGAAATATTCTGCTTTAAGTTGCATGTGAGGGGTCAAACTGGAGGGTTTTCATGATTCTGAATCCATTGCATCCATTGCACTCTGATAATTCCGGCAGAGCAGGCCTCTCATTCTGTGGACCTTAATGACCAAACTAATAGATAAAAGTGTGGCAGAACATCACAGGTCCTCTCCCATGTTGAGGGACTGGATCCCCGGCTATAAGCTAAATGTGACTCCGTGCTGCTGTGGTGTGCTCAACACTCACTCTGCTCTCTCTGCAATCTGCATTGTCCTCTGGCCCTCGTTCAATATTGTTTCATTAGTATCCCCCTGGTGACAATAGAGCCCTGGGCACACTCTACTGTGAGTCATTCACAACACAAACATGTACCGTACAGTCAGTCAGTCAGTCAGTCAGTCAGTCAGACAGACAGACAGACAGACAGACAGACAGACAGACAGACAGACAGACAGACAGACAGACAGACAGACAGACAGACAGACAGACAAAAACAAACAAACAACAAATAACAAAGACAGCATACCAGACGTGCTGGCCATTGGGAAAAGCGAGACAACTCCCAAACGGCCGGTCCATTCCCGGCCGGTCCAGGCCGGCCATTAGGAAAAAAGAATTAAATAAAATGTCGGCCTTCATTCCATTTTGGGGGCTGGGCGGCCAACAAAGTAAATCGTCACTGTCGGGCAGAAACCTTGTATCTCCAAGTTTCAAATGTGTAGCAAAGCCCTGCTTCATCATACAAGGCCGTCGCACAAAAGTAGTGAAAACAGCAGATCTACAAGCACACAATGCATCGCGGTGCGAGGCGTTGTGTGCTTGTATATCAGCTGTTTTCACTAGTTTAAATCATTTTTTAAATGATGAATACAAAACAAACGGTTTTGGACGTACAAGGTTTCCACCCGACAACAACGAAATATAACTTGTGTACAGTAATTGGCCCACTGGCTTGTCACTTGTCATGATCTGAAATGGCAAATCTTTGAGTAGCAGCAGCGCTATAGAGAGAGATCTCTCTCTATAGCGTGCAATGAGGGCCTCTCCAACTTTTTTTCCCAGGTTGAATCAGGGGCCCAGCATGTCCCTGCAGCATACCCAACAAACTCCCATAATGACACTAGCTAACTGAGATCCGCCTCTGTAAAGCAGCTCACCATGCACCACATCAATTTCGGCGTGACTCGGTGGCGGAGGTCGGAAGGCGGAAAGCATCTGCTGCCGACAAGCTGGGCGATATGAATCCGTATAGCCGTCTCCCGTCATTTTTAGACCAGGATTGGGGGAGATTCCTTCACTAGTGTAAACACTGTTGCTGACGGAAGCTACTTCCTGAAGAGACGGCAACACGTGCTGTGATTGACCGGTAGTGTATGATCGGCGCTGTGATTGGCCAACGTATAACGTATGTATATAATACCCATAGACTACTTAAAATCGTTTTGAGAACTTCTGTAAACTAGGATTGTTACTGAAAACACTAGATTATCCACCATGTAAAAACAAAATCCTTTGAGAAAAATGTAATTATCGGATGATGCAGATGACGTACTTTTGCCGGGAAATCCGGTCCCCGGCCAGGATCATAGAAAACATATTTACAGAAGGCTTTAGGGGCTGAAATTAACGGAGTTGGGCTTCTAAAACTCTAGCGATTTAATAGTTAGGACACTTTTAATATTAGTTTTAGTTTTATTGGAAAAGTTACATAGTATGGCTTTAAGTCCAGACGCCAGGAGAGGATTATCAAGGTAAGAATATGGAGATAAGAGGTTTTCTGCCCAACAACAGCGACCATTTCTACCTCGCTACAAGTGAGAGTTATCATGCGGGCTCTCTCTGCAGTCCTTATGGTTACATAACACTGCGGGGATAGATAGATACTGCCACCCACCCACTGTGTGTGACTGTGCCTGCACTTCATTAAACTGTCCCCCTGTCCCTGAGTCAGTGCCTGCACACAGGGGCGTCACACCAAATTCTGGGCCCTGGGTACAAGGATTCACTGCGGGCCCCCCATGAATGTTAACTATTGAAAAATAGCAGATATACAAGCTCACAGCGCGGCACCGAGTGCCGCGCTGCGAGCTTGTAGATCTGCTATTTTTGAAAAATTGTGAAAATGTGTGCAAGAAACCTATGTCAAGGACCCCCAAGATGATATGTATTTGGTCACGGACCTCGATCTCAAAATATTTAGTTCCAGGGACCCCCAGAAGCAAAATTTGAGTTAGAAATGTTCGCTTAAAAAATACATCTATTCAAAGATTTTCACACATTTTCACAACTTTTCAAAAATAGCAGATCTACAAGCTCGCAGCGCGGCACTCGGTGCCGCGCTGTGAGCTTGTATATCTGCTATTTTTCAATAGCTAAAGTTGCTAGGGCCCCTCCACCTTGGGCCCTGGTAACTCAGTCCCACTTTCCTACCCCTTGTGACGTCCCTGCCTGCACATATACTGTGCACGCGCACGTGCACGCACACACACACACACACACACACGCAGCTTCCCAGCTCTCGCTGCAGTGCACCCTGCAGTGAGGCTGAATGAAAACACAAGTGGAGAATTATTAAAACAACAACAATAATCACCAGGGGCGTCACAAGGGGTAGGAAAGTGGGACTGAGTTACCAGGGGCCCAAGGTGTTGGAGGAGGGGCCTTAATTATTTTATACTTTAGCTATTGAAAAATAGCAGATATACAAGCTCACAGCGCGGCATCGAGCTTGTACATCTGCTATTTTTGAAAAGTCGTGAAAATGTGTGCAAATCTTTGAATATATGTATTTTTTAAGCAAACATTTGTAACTCAACTTTTGCTTCTGATGGGGGGGTCCCTGGAACTCATTATTTTGAGATGGGGTTCTGTGGCCAAATACATACCATTTTGGAGGTCCTTCACATGAAAAGGTTTGAGCTCCACTGACATATAGAAACATAGGTTTTTTCATAAAAACCTCAGAAGGATTTGAAATATTCAAAGATTTTCATGATTTTTCAAAAATAGCAGATCTACAAGCTCGCAGCGCGGCACTCGGTGCCGCACTGTGAGCTTGTATATCTGCTAATTTTTTTCAATAGTTAAAGCACAGGGGCCCCGCAGTGAATCCTTGTACCCAGGGCCCAGAATTTGGTGCGACACCCCTGATAATCACTACCAAACAGCCCACAGCTCCACAGGATAGCTATAGGCAGTTTGCCGCTTACTGCAACAAATTGCTGCTAGCTGATTGAGGTTGTTGTTCACAAGGCTGTGAACGGTGGTGGAAGAATGTTTTGCTTATTTATGTTTACAGTTTACAGTTTAGGCATTTAGCAGACGCTTTTAATCCAAAGCGACGTACAATAAGCAGATAAAAACATCACAATAATAAACAAGATATGTCAGTACATCAAAAGCAATATAACAAATGCAAATGAATATCTATCTAGAAAAACAAACAAACAATATAATTCGTAAAGAAAAAAAGGTTTCTAAAAAACCTAAAAACAAATGCTAGCTAGCTTCATGTATGGTCATTGATTTTACTGTAGTTGCGACCGTAGGTCGCATTTACTACCAAAACCTCCACAGGCTGTCCGTGGGTGAATGAGTGAGTGAGTCAGTCACACTTTTGCCCTGCTCATATCTCCACAACCGTTGCCCCCATCCATGCCAAATTTTGCACACACACTCCTTGACTGCCAAACTACAACCTCCAAGGACCCCCGGAGCCCCAGGGACCCCCAGGTCCCTGGGGGACCCCCAGATGTAAAAAAATGACCAAATGTGGTCACACGTCACACGTCACACGTCACACTTTTTCCCTGCTCATATCTCCGCAACCGTTGACCCGATCCATGCCACATTTTGCACACACACTCCTTACCTGCCAAACTACAACCTCCAAGGACCCCCGGAGCTTCAGGGACCCCCAGGTCCAAATCTCCCTGGGGGACCCCCAGGTGTAAAAAATGACCAAATGTGCAAAAATGACCAAACGACCACCCCAACGGGGCTGCTCACGGGGAATTCCCGGGGACCACCCACTCCTGCTGCTCCAGAACGGATGCAAAAGTGGTGACGCCCCCAGTGGAGGACCCCCTCCACTGCAGCTCAGAATGTACTTCTTAAAATAAATGTATCATGCCTTTTGCTAAGGTATGGCAACATGACTGGTGTCTGTTGCCATACCTTAGCTTTTTCTGAACTGACGCCACTGATTGACTACTCCACAGAAAACCTCTAGCTGTGTTCAGGCTACTGTAGCTGTCTGCCAAGTGGATGTTCACTATGACCCTGTTTACCGTGGGTTCCTTTCACTCCAAATCTCCCTGTATTTAGCAGGATCAGTGGTAGAAGAAGTACTCAGATTATTCTTTTCTTCTAAGTAAAAGTACCACAATGTAGAAATACTGCTAAAGTACAAGTCCGATTCAGTCCTGTAGCATTGTCCATCAAAACTATAACAATTGTAAAGTACTAAATTTGTATACAATGCAACGATGCAACACGTTGTGAGCTTGCAGACATACAAACATAATCTGGAAAATCTTTCAATTTGTATGTATACATCCATTGCATAGTTTTTTTTTCCAAACTTTTGACGGCTTAAGTAATTCTAAAAGCAGGTGCTTTTAGTATAGTATTTTTTAAATGCGAGTACAAATTTGATAGAGCAACATTCACTTCAGTTGAGTAATATTTTACCAGAAGTATCTTTGAAGTAGCTTACTGGGTTGAGTACTTTGCCTGGATCCAGATACATTCCTCCCCCACGTAAACAACATAACAAAAATCGCATTCTTCCACCTCCGCAACATCGCCCGCCTCCGCCCCTCCCTGACTTTCTCTGCTGCCGAAACCCTCATGCACCTTCATCTCATCCCGGTTGAATTACTGCAACAGCATTCCTTATGGCATCACCTCCAAAACCCTCAATAAACTCCAACACGTACAAAATTCAGCCGCCCGCCTACTCACCAGCACCTGCTCCAGAGACCACATCACTAGCCTGGTTAATAAACCAGACCGCACAACACCACCCCGTGGTGTAGTGTGGTCTGGAGCATCACAATTGAGAATCCATTTCCACCAGCCACCAGAAAGGGTTAGCCAATCAGGGCTGTAGGCTGTGTGGACACAAAAACATTCCCCCCTCCCCCTCCCCTCTATGACAGGCATCAAAGAGGTAGTTGTCTTTGATGTTTCATTGATTAGAGAGAACACTAACGAGCTATTGACACTTGTATGGCTCAACCAATTACTGCGGTTTACAACCCCTTTGAAGTTCAAAAGGATCAATTAAGAGCAAGTCACCTTGACATCTTTTTAAAAAGCCCCTAACATTACGTCAATAGGCTTTAGCCAGCCCCCCATAAAAAGAATCTCTCCCCGAAATTCCAGACTCTCTTCCCAAAACGAAGTGTGTGATAGAGTCTGGTTTATTAACCAGGCAACCACGTCACACCAGTCCTCCATGACCTCCACTCGCTCCATGTCAAACAACGCATCCTCTTCAAAATACTCCTCACCACCTACAAAACACTGCACCACCTGGCCCCCCCCTTACCTCTCCGACCTCCTCGAGCCATTATGTCCCGACTCGCTCACTCAGGTCCAGTGAGGCTGGCCTCCTCCAGGTCCCCAAGCCCAAGCGCCGAACCTGGGGTGACAGGGCTTTCTCTGTGGCCGCCCCCACCCTCTGGAACGAACTTCCCAAACATATCAGAGATGCCCCTCGGGCCCCTCCATCCCCAGCTTTAAATCCGCCCTGAAAACACACCTATTTACCATTGCCTACCCCAGCTGATCTTGGACCTACTCTTGTTTTTATTGTTTTATTGTTGCTTTTTAGCTCTTATTGTATCTTCTTTCCTATTTTTTCTTTTCTAATAAAGTTGTTGTTTTTTACCTGCCACAAACACACACACACACACACACACACACACACACACACACACACACACACACACACACACACACACACACATTTATACTATATTGTAAAGCAACTTTGAGTAGCCTACTCAGAAAAGCGCTATATAAATTCCAGCTATTATTATTATGGGCACCACATTTTTTCAGAATAAATGAATGCTTTAAAAACAATGGTTAGATATAGTCTATAAAACATGCACGTAGGGCTGTCACGATTATGACATTTTACATGACGATTAATTGTCACTCAAATGGCAGATATGACTCATCTATCTATAAATGCGAGAAGTCTCTGCGTGTCTGCGTGTGTGTCTGTAATCCGCATATCTCGAGAACCGTTCGTCCCACCGGCTTCAGATTCGGCACGCGCGTTCCCCGCCGCGGCACGGAGTGCAGTGCCGGGCCTCGACCCGACCCGACGCGCGGTTTTCCCTAACCGGCGCGAAACGTTCGGAATCTCCTTATGCAGGGCTGATTGTTGACATCAGGCTGTTCCGGAGGAAATCGGCGCAAGCGCTTACTCATTGTGACATCACTTCATAAAAGGCTCTGACATCACGTACACCACATGAGTCAACAAAAAATCTCTGTGAGTGTATGTATGTAATCCGCTTATCTCGAGAACCGTTCGTCCCACCGGCACGCGCGTTCTCTATATATGGGAATAAAATGAATGCCCGTATGCGGAGCTGATGTCTGACATCAGAGTTTTCCGCAACCGGTACTGTGTGTGCAGAGATCTTCATATATGGGCATAAGTGGACAAAGACAAACAGACGGGTCCTATGACAACAGGTATATTGGGGTTTGCATTAAAGGGTGGGGCATTCATGGGGTTTGCATTAAAGGGTGGGGCATTCATTCCCTATTTCAAATTCGGCATGCGCGTTCCCCACCGCAGCAGGTAGTGCAGTGCTCGGCCTCGACCCGACCCGATACACGATTTTCTGGAACCAGCACGAAAGGTTCGGATTCTGATGTCTGACATCAGGATTTTCCGGAACTGGCACTGTCTGCATAGATCTCCATATATGGGCATAACATGGATGCAGACAGACAGATACAGATATCTCCATATATGGGATAAATGGACACAGGCAAACAGATGGTCAAAGATCTCCATATATGGGCATAAAGTGGACGCAGACAGACAGATACAGATATCTCCATATATGGGCATAAATGGACACAGGCAAACAGATGGTCAAAACGGGTCCTATGACAACAGGTATAATGGGGTTTGCATTAAGTTTGTCTCCTCCTCCATCTGTTTGTCTGTGTCCCTTTATGCCCATTATGGAGATCTCTGTATCTGTCTGTGCCTCCGACTGTGTTGCAGACACAGTGCCGGTTCCCCCTTTAATGCAAACCCCATTATACCTGTTGTCATAGGAACCGTTTTGACCATCTGTTTGAAAAAGCGACAGAGATCTCATATATGGGCATAAAATGGACGCAGATAAACAGATATCTCCATATATGGCATATATGGGCATACAATGGACGCAGAATCACAAAGATCTCCATATACGGGCATAAAAGGGACACAGACAGACAGATACAGAGATCTCCATATATGGGCATAAAATGGACGCAGATAGACAGATATCTCCATATGGGCATATATGGGCATAAAATGGACCCAGAACTATAACTGCAGTGATCTCCATACATGGACATAAAATGGACGCCGACAGACAGACAGATACAGATATCTCCATATATGGGCATAAATGGACACAGGCAGGCAGATGGTCAAAACGGGTCCTATGAAAACAGGTATAATGGGGTTTGCATTAAAGGGCGGGGCATTCATTCCCTATTTATATTGTTCCGAGTTGGCCAGGTCGCCGACTAGACGCCCAGCTTCTAGTAACCTAAATATACAAAGAAATGAAGGACATATTTGACAAGTTTATACTTTAAAAAGAACATTGATAGTGGAAATAGCCGATACAAGCTCACAACGCGTTGCGGATGCGACGCGTTGTGAGCTTGTAGATCTGCTATTTCCACTATTTCTTTAAGTGTTTGAACATATATAAACATTTTTCAGCATGTAAACGATTATGACGATTATCACAAAATAATCGCGATTATGTCAAATAATTGCGATTAGACGATTATGTGATAATTGTGACAGCCCTACATGCTTTCATCATTATCAGTTCTGAATTTACTTGGAGGTCTGCTATTTTGAATATTTTCACCAAAAGGCCCTTTTAGGAATGTCAGCCCCTGCCTCTCTAAAATTCTCTGCACGTCCCTGGTGCCCAGAAATACCAGTTGCCCATTGTTCCGGCTACCCTTTGCCCACCACTTCACTGATATCACAGACAGCCACTTGTCTGCCGGATCTGTCCATGGCTGCTGACTGCATCACATCATAAGGCCATATCTCTGTGTATTGAACAGGATCTGTCCATGGCTGCTGACTGCATCACATCAAGCCCATATCTCTGTGTATTGAACAGGATCTATCCATGGCTGCTGACTGCATCACATCATAAGGCCATATCTCTGTGTATTGAACAGGATCTATCCATGGCTGCTGACTGCATCACATCATAAGGCCATATCTCTGTGTATTGAACAGGATCTATCCATGGCTGCTGACTGCATCACATCATAAGGCCATATCTCTGTGTATTGAACACACCCAAAAAACTGATTCAACCCCCCTATAAATGTGACACATATAAATTATGTTTGCTTTATTTAATTACTTCACTTCAAGGCATAAGCATATACATTTAATTGATATAACTCAAATATTATTAATAGTGCCAGATGTGATACATTTACATTATGTTGGCTTTATTTAAATGTATTTAATTATAATATATGCAAATGTATTGAATTGATGTAACTGAACAAATATTAATCGTGCTTACCTTAAATATATACATTTACAATATATGCATTTTTATTAAATTGTTCCAACTCAAATGTAATTAATAGTGCTTATACAAAATCTATTCATTTAACATTATGCATTTATATTACATTCATGTAACTCAAATCTTAGTAATGGAATTTAAAAACACATTGAAAATGAGTTCCAATGAAAACTCCCAGAGTCCCATAAACCACGCCTCTCACCAATTTTATTGAGTAGTTTTTAAGGCTGAAATCATTCTGAGAATATTGTTTGAATCCAACTCAATTTTATTAAGTACATTTTACAGATCTGAGAAGTGACTCCAGCCCTTTCCCTTGATTGGTCAAATAAGTTGGTCACATGTTATGCAAAGCATGCTGGGAACAGCATTTTTCTAGGTTTTCAGGGAAATGTTTAAGCTTTCGGGAGCTAAAAATGCTAAATGTATCATATCAATGTGTCTGCCTTGGCAAGATGACTGTCATATGTCAGAATTTGATTTGTCAGTATTTGAGCCTAAACCCTAACACTAACTGCTAGGCTGCTAGTTTAAGCTTGAGCTCCCTCCCCATGCTAGGCTAAAAGAGAAGGACTCATGGTAACTTTGAGGTTATTGCGTTGGTTTTCTCTTAAATGTTCTGATTATTCAATAATCACTGCTATTGCATATATCCATTATGCATCTGTATGTTGATATTGTAAAACATGAAACAAATCATCCAGAAGAAAACTTGAAACCGAACTCTTCTTATGTAAATGTAAAAGTATTTTATTTATCTTAGCTTAATTCCATAAAAATGAGTTGAACCAACACATTTACGTTAACATTTGTTTGAGTTGGACAAACGTAAATTAATTAAGTTCATATAATTAACTTGGCTTAAGTTAATGAAAATGAGTTGGACTAATTGAACAACATGCATTGCATTGAATGTAGATTTGACTTGGGACTACATATATCCCATATATAAATTTACTCATATAAAATGGGTGGAAAAGTTTCACACATTTAAAATGTGTTCAACTGAGAGATTATTTTTTTGGGTGCAGGATCTATCCATGGCTGCTGACTGCATCACATCATAAGGCCATATCTCTGTGTATTGAACAGGATCTGTCCATGGCTGCTGACTGCATCACATCAAGCCCATATCTCTGTGTATTGAACAGGATCTATCCATGGCTGCTGACTGCATCACATCATAAGGCCATATCTCTGTGTATTGAACAGGATCTGTCCATGGCTGCTGACTGCATCACATCAAGCCCATATCTCTGTGTATTGAACAGGATCTATCCATGGCTGCTGACTGCATCACATCAAGCCCATATCTCTGTGTATTGAACAGGATCTATCCATGGCTGCTGACTGCATCACATCAAGCCCATATCTCTGTGTATTGAACAGGATCTATCCATGGCTGCTGACTGCATCACATCAAGCCCATATCTCTGTGTATTGAACAGGATCTATCCATGGCTGCTGACTGCATCACATCAAGCCCATATCTCTGTGTATTGAACAGGATCTATCCATGGCTGCTGACTGCATCACATCAAGCCCATATCTCTGTGTATTGAACAGGATCTATCCATGGCTGCTGACTGCATCACATCAAGCCCATATCTCTGTGTATTGAACAGGATCTATCCATGGCTGCTGACTGCATCACATCATAAGGCCATATCTCTGTGTATTGAACAGGATCTATCCATGGCTGCTGACTGCATCACATCATAAGGCCATATCTCTGTGTATTGAACAGGATCTATCCATGGCTGCTGACTGCATCACATCAAGCCCATATCTCTGTGTATTGAACAGGATCTATCCATGGCTGCTGACTGCATCACATCATAAGGCCATATCTCTGTGTATTGAACAGGATCTATCCATGGCTGCTGACTGCATCACATCATAAGGCCATATCTCTGTGTATTGAACAGGATCTATCCATGGCTGCTGACTGCATCACATCATAAGGCCATATCTCTGTGTATTGAACAGGATCTATCCATGGCTGCTGACTGCATCACATCATAAGGCCATATCTCTGTGTATTGAACAGGATCTATCCATGGCTGCTGACTGCATCACATCATAAGGCCATATCTCTGTGTATTGAACAGGATCTGTCCATGGCTGCTGACTGCATCACATCATAAGGCCATATCTCTGTGTATTGAACAGGATCTATCCATGGCTGCTGACTGCATCACATCATAAGGCCATATCTCTGTGTATTGAACAGGATCTATCCATGGCTGCTGACTGCATCACATCATAAGGCCATATCTCTGTGTATTGAACAGGATCTATCCATGGCTGCTGACTGCATCACATCATAAGGCCATATCTCTGTGTATTGAACAGGATCTATCCATGGCTGCTGACTGCATCACATCATAAGGCCATATCTCTGTGTATTGAACAGGATCTATCCATGGCTGCTGACTGCATCACATCATAAGGCCATAATAATCCTGGTATCCGCCCGATTCCCCGTACGGGCAAATTCCTCTCGGCTTTCACGGCAAAGCACGAGGGCCTTGTCACAATGCATAGCATGTTTGTTCTTTATTTTAAATTTATGTTTATTGATTTTTTTTTCACACAACACAATACATACACTCACACCCAGGCGTCACAAGGGGTAGGAAAGTGGGACTGAGTTACCAGGGCCCAAGGTGGAGGGGCCCTAGTAACTTTAGCTATTGAAAAATAGCAGATATACAAGCTCACAGCGCGGCACCGAGTGCCGCGCTGCGAGCTTGTAGATCTGCTATTTTTGAAAAATCGTGAAAATGTGTGCAAATCTTTGAATATGTATTTTTTAAGCGAACATTTGTAACTCATACATTTTGGGGTCCCTGGAACTAAATATTTTGAGATGGCGGTCCGTGGCCAAATTCATATAATTTTGGGGGTCCTTCACATGAAAAAGTTTGAGCATCACTGACATGGAAACATGGGTTTCTTGCACACATTTTCACAATTTAAAAAAAATAGCAGATCTACAAGCTCGCAGCGCGGCACTCGGTGCCACGCTGTGAGCTTGTATATCTGCTATTTTTCCAACATTCATTCATGGGGGGCCCGCAGTGAATCCTTGTACCCGGGGCCCAGAATTTGGTGTGACGCCCCTGTCCATGGCTGCTGACTGCATCACATCAAGGCCATCATAATCCTGGTATCCTCCCTATTCCCCGTATAGAGGCAAATTCCTCTGGGCTTTCACTGCAAAGCATGAGGGGCTTGTCACAATGCATAGAATGTTTGTTCTTTATTTGATATAAATAATCTAATAAGGGTAATAATAATAATAATAATAATAAATAAAAAAGTATCGAAAAAGGTATCGTATCGATTCCCAGGTATCGAAAAAGGTATCGTATCGATTCAGAGGTGAACGATACCCATGTGTACTGTTGCAACTTGCAACAGTACAAAACACGGATACATACAAGGTCAACTAAAAGGATTTCCTATAGTAAGCTTTTTGGCTTATTTACACAGGAACCACTTGTGTATCTCATATAACATTGAAAGACAGATGGACAGTGCTATAACAGTTCAAGAAAAAGCTCAATAAAGTTCATTCAATGTTCACAAATGTGTCATATTTTTTCTGAATATGGTAGGCCTATATAGGCCTCAATGTTTGATTTTACATGTTTATATTTCGTTCAAATAAAACGTTTTAAACAATTAAATATCAATTCTATTGAAAAAATAAGTATCTACATATAAATGCATTTCAGTGGGCACTTTTTTTCCCTTTTCTTTTTTTTCTTTTTTTAAAATTCCCGGGAAGCCCGGGAAAAAGCCATAAAATTCCCGGGAATTAAAATGAGATAATTCCCGGAAAATATTAAACCCTACAGCGCTGTGAGCTTGTAGATCTGCTATTTTTCAATAGCTAAAGCATTCAATAATTCTAGACCTGGCGTTTCATTTATAATGTGCCTGTTTTCCAGGGACCCTTATACCTAGAAATGTAGCGTATAGTCAAAAGTGCAATATTTGTCTTTGAAATGTATTAAATGAATGTCATAATGTAAAAAAAAATGAAGAAATGTTGATATTCTTTTTCCAATCTTTATTTAATACTGAGAAAAGCACAAACAAGAAAATAACAGTTTGAAAATGTATGTTGGCCAAAGTTGATATAGTTAGGGGAACAAACAACAATTTACAGTTTACAGTTTAGGCATTTAGCAGACGCTTTTAATCCAAAGCGACTTACAATAAGCAGATAAAACATCACAATTCTTTATTCTTCTTTCTTTATTCTTTATTAGCTTCCACAAGTGGTCGCTAGTCTTCCTGGGGTCCACACAATAATTCATACAGTAAAAACAGACAATAGTAAAAATGTTGCTATCTAAAATAGACACAAATCGAGTTAATAGCAAAAACAGTGACATCTCTCTGCATAAAAACAGAGAACAATAACCAATAATCACAAATACAGTGTTTACAGAGAAAAACACTAACATCTATGAAGGACTCGTCAATTTATGTTTGAGTAACCTTTTAAAAGAAAATCTGCTTCTGGTATGTCTTAAATGTATAGGGAGCATATTCCAAGCTGAAAACGCTCTGTGAAGAACAGTTCTCAGCATACTATTCTGGTTGTGACTTGGCACAACCAGATGACCTGAGCTCACTTGACGGGTATAATGTTCATGATAGAAACCTGAAAATAATATCTGTTCATGAAAGAAGTGTGGTCTGATAATATGTCAGTACATCAACAATATAACAAATGCAAATGAATATCTATCTAGAAAACAAACATAATCAGTGTAGAAAAAAGGTTCTATAAGTGTGGTAGCATTGTTGTACTGTATATAATATATATATTGTCCAAAGCAGAGAGGAGCATTGTTTCAATTAGCCACTTTCTTGTAGTTCACAGAAAAAAAGGATGCATTTCAATACAAAATAAAAATTGCAACGTCTTTGTTAAAATCTCAATGTTTGTATTTACTTAAAAACACGTGACATCACAATTACATCACTTCCTGACAGACAAGCCTGACAGACAAGCCACAAGGTTTTTCAGGGTATATGCAACCTTCGGTCACAATCAATCATTCGGGAGAAAGAGAGTCACGGCAACCACACTTGCAATTTCCCAGAATTGCATCTTTCTAGTATGATTTGCACCTAGGTTTACGCTGATCAGTGTTATCGCCTTCACCTGGGCAGGTGAGTCGTGAAACATTACAGAAGTTAAGCTGGGTATGTGTTCAACAAGACAGCTTGGGAAAAGGGGTGGAAAAATGCACCCTCCAATCGTTTTCTGCGTACATGGAATCTGTTGCTGGTTCACAGTCACCGTCACGTTATCGTGGTTGTCTGGTTTATATCTAAATTAATTAAGTTAAATAAATATGGAAATGGATAAATCCATAACCTAAATAAGACAGACAAGCCAAAGGACTATCAATAAATTGCTGTATTGAAGAGAGTCAGACAAGGAAGACAATACAGTGAGAATACCATCCTAGTGGCAGCTTGATAATTCTCTCTATTCCTAGATGGAAGTTAACATACAGTATACAAAGAGTACAGTATATGACAGACAAGATTGTGGGACTCATTGATTCGTTCCCAGATCATAACAAGAAGACAGAGACACGTAGGTTTGGTAACTTTCCACTAGTGACATACAGTATAACCAAAACATGATTTCGTAGTCAGGGCAACCAAATGGTCTCCAATACTGTTCAGAGTAGTTCGAATATAACCTTAAATGGTCATATGAACCTCATACACAAATCATACAATTATGTATCATGATTCATATCTATCAGTGGTATTCCTATTCCTGCTATTAGGTTCAGGTGACGGAAGTTTGGCAGGTTTCGCAACTGTTGCAAAGCTAACATTGGACAATCGCTTTTGGGGGTGGGGTAGCGAAGGGTCCATTGAATCGAAACCAACACAGTCTTTGTAAGAGAAATGAGTCATCCACCGTTACACAAGCTTTAGAAAGCAATAACAAGTGCAGCACATATTGTTTGTTATCAAAGGCTGAGAGCCATCGTATAATATCATGCTGCACTTTGTATTGATTTGTCTAAAGTAAATATTACTGGAGTAAATGTGCTTAGTTCCTGTCCACTGTATGTGCTGAACAGCTGATGGCCCCTGTGCACCTCCATCAATTACAGCGAAGCACACACACTACCAGGGACATGCTGGGCCCCTGATTCAGCCCGGGAAAAAGAGTTGGAGAGGCCCTCATTGCGCGCTATAGAGAGAGATCTCTCTCTATAGCGCTGCTGCTACTCAGATTTGCCATTTCAGATCATGACAAGTGACAAGCCATTGGGCCAATTACATGAGTTATATTTCGTCGTTGTCGGGTGGAAACCTTGTATGTCCAAAACCGTTTGTTTTGTATTTATCATTTAAAAAATGAATTAAACTAGTGAAAACAGCCGATCTACAAGCACACAACGCCTCGCACCGCAAGGCGTTGTGTGCTTGTAGATCGGATGTTTTCATTATGAAAAACAGCACTATGATGAAGCAGGGCTTTGCTTTGCGAAAATATGTACACATTTGAAACTTGGAGATATGAGGTTTCTGCCCGACAGTGACGATTTACTTTGTTGGCCGCCTAGCCCCCAAAATGGAACGAAGGCCGACATTCTATTTTGGCCGGCCTGGACCGGCAGGGAATGAACCGGCTGTTCGGGAGTTGTCCCGCTTTTCCCAATGGCCAGCACGTCCCTGCACACTACAGTGGATTCTAACACCTAGACTCCACAATGATCGACAGGTACTTTGTGTTACTCAAGCACTCTTTATACTGTATGTTATATAAGCGGTCAGGTTCTTGTACATTTAGGGTTTGATAAACTCAACCAGACAATAAACACAGGGATAGGCTAGGGGACACAGGTGACTGGGGTTAACAATAATCAGATTGGTGAGATAACAGGTAACATGTATGTGGGCAGACAGGAAGACACCAGAACAATACTAGAGAACTAGAAATAGTGTTCCTCCGAAACAATAGTGGTCTCGCTTCACGGCAAAGAATAATGTCCATAAAAGTACAAAATGTCAAGATCGCAGGCACTGCTCTCTTTGACGTTACTGACGTAAAATGTTAATCAAACTACAATGCAGACAAGCAGTGTTATACATGAACTGAACAATTAAATACAAATAAAAACGTGTATAAATGTACAGTATGCATGAGTGAGTGGATTTGGCTATATGGTGCGTCATCATCATCACCTTTACTCGAAGTACAGTTGAGGGCAAGCCCTCATTTTCAATGTATGTGCAGGGTGTATGGATGGAAAGTAAAGGCAAAACTATCCACAAGTTTCCGCGGGAGTTTACTGGAGACTATCAGGACCAAACTTCCGGGTTTAACAGCAGACATACAAGCTCACGTCGCGTCGCAGATGCAACCCGTTGTGAGCTTGTAAATCGGCGGCGGAACCTCGGTGCAGACGTTTGCGCAATGCACTATGGGGCGTAGGAAACTCGTGGATAAGCTAACAAAAAGGGCACATGCTGAGCTGTCTCATCTGGCAGTATGGCCACTTGGCCAGGTCAGGCTATTTATAGTCTCCTGGGAGCATCGGGCACAGGTGCTCTCCAATGAGTGCAATCAAGCCAATGAATCCCCACCCTGCTCACCTATTCACGTTATTCCTGGCCCTGTCTATGGAGGCTGCCATTTTCTTTCCTCCCAAGTAAGGAAGTGACAAGGAATTGTCTGTTGCCAGATTTTGCCAAAGAAATAAGCCCAACAGAAGCAGCTAGGCTATACTACTTTACATTTACATTTGAAAATAGCATGTCAGCAAGCTCACAATGTGTCACATTGCGACATATTGTGAGCTTGTATATTTGCTATTTAAAAAACTATTGAGGGAAAAACATTTAAAAAAATCTTTTTCTTTTTAAACATTTTAACAACAAATCTGTGTTATATTTTCAGATGGGGGGTCTGTGACTGTGGACACAGACCCCCATCTGAAAACCACTGGTTTAAAAAAATGTTAGAAAGTAAGCCCAATAAGCAGCTATACTATTTTTTTTAAAGACACTAATTGCTTATTATAAGCAGACATGGCAACCCAGGTACATACAGAGCCCAGAGCCCAGAACGCCAACTACTGACACTTTAATGCAAGGACAACAGGAAACCAAATGATGTTTTTCAGGCCAGCTTTTTCAGCCTCCGCCTCTTTCAGGATATGAACAGGTAGCTGGGGGCGGGGCCAGGAATAACGTGAATAAGGGAGACGTTAGCAGCACAGGCAGGCACACCCATCACCAGACCAGACCACCTACAGTATAATGTGTGTGTGGGGAGGGAGTTGTGTGGGGTTGCTCTGTAAAATTGGGAGCTTCGAATGCACAAAGGTATAGGCATCAAAATATAATTAAAAGTATCAAAGTAAAAAACATTTCTCAAAGAAAAGTGCAAGCACACGTGTCCACAGTAAGCTGAACACATTACAGTTTGAATAGTGTTGAAAGGTATAAGTAGGCCTATGTAGGAGTTGAATCGCACCAAAGTTTTGAGGAGAACTTGGCCTATAAATAATGAAGATAACATACGCGTGCTCGCCTTCAGCGAGCCCACAATAAGAGGCACAAGAAACGCCTGGGGAATCAACAACCTACATACGTAATAGCAGGCATTGACACTAAGGCTTGCCCACCTGCCCCCGGCAGGTAAATAAAACGTCAGGGCAGGTGAAGTTGGCTTTCAGGTTGCCCGACAGGGCAAGTGCTCATTTGAGAGGGGACACAAATGTCTATAAACACAACACGAGATATATGTCTAAACACCTGAAAGTGGCCAGTGCGCTGTGTCTTCTGGCCTGTGGAATTTAAAATAAGAGCACTATTTACCTATGATGTGCTGTTTTTACATTTAAAAATATAAAATAACAAGTGTGAAACCATAGACATATTCAATCATAGCTAAAGTATTTGGTATTTGGATTTGGAGGTATTGATGTATGACATTTTATCGCACAGCCCCAGAAAATGAAGAAAATAAGTGTTAAATTGAGCGGTAATTAAAATCGTATCTATCATTTTATAATGGACGATTTACTTTTCGGGCAAGTGGGCATTACCTTCGGGCAAGTAGAACATGACCTGTACTTGCCCGATGGGCAAGTGCCTCTGAGACCTTAGTGTCAACCCCTGTAATAGGCTCTATGCACAGCAGCCATATTGGGAAGAAATTGGGCCCCTTCCTTAATAGTCGGGGGACTTAAGGATATCTCGCGCTAATCAGTCTTCAAGCGTGAAATTTTGCACAGATGTAGCTCAGGGCATGCTCTAATGATTTAGCTAGGGCGCCCGAGTCGGCGACCTTCGGGGTCGCCACAGCGGCCAAATCAAGTTGGGCTCCCATTGACTTTCTATACAGGAGGAAAATACCCAGAAAAAAATTTTTTTTCTGGGTATTTAAGTAGGATCTGAGGGGTCTAACCAGGGGTTTGTCATCATGCTGAATCCATTGCAAGCATTTGTTTTGCACAAAAAACATTCCTTGGGCTAGAAATGGCCTCAGAAAACGATGCATGTAAGGGTGAGCATTCATGTTCGTCGGAGGCCTTAGGGTTTTTTTTCTCGCGCTAATCAGTCTAAAAGCGCCAAATTTTGCACAGATGTAGCCCAGGGCATGCTCTAATGATTTAGCTAGGGCGCCCGAGTCGGCGACCTTCGGGGTCGCCACAGCTCCAGAAAACACTCAAAAAACTCTGAAAAGTGATGACTCATCACTTTTCATCACTAAACCATCGTTTTCTGAGGCCATTTGTAGCCCAAGGAATGTTTTTTGTGCAAAACAAATGCTTGCAATGGATTCAGCATCATTACAAAACCCTAGTTAGACCCCTCACATCCAACTTAAATACCCAGAAAAAAAGTGTTTTTCTGGGTATTTTCCTCCTGTATAGAAAGTCGATGGGAGCCCAACTTGATTTGGCCGCTGTGGCGACCCCGAAGGTCGCCGACTCGGAGCATTAGAGCATACCCTGGGCTACATCTGTGCAAAGTTTCACGCAAGATTACCATGTCATCTCCCTTAGGCCCCTGACTATACTTCCTTCACAGGTGTTACCTATGATTCTAACGAAGGCTCTGTTCCATTTAGTGTAGCTCAAGTCAGTGGTTCTCGAACGTTTTGATATCAAGGAAGACCATAAGTCTGAAGGCCTCTCCATACTTCGACAGAACCTGTTAGGGGTCCCGGAGCACCTGCTCGTGACCCCAAGGGCGTGGCACCCAGGTCCTTTAAACCGTACTACACGGACCGTGACAACCGCCGCAAAGGAGACTACCGCCAGGAGAAGCGCAGAGGATCTGTGGGCTCAGACAGACAGCCGTCACCTGTGCCCACTGCCGCCGCTGATCGCCAGGCAATGCCACCACCACAAGCACCCCAACATCCCATTCATCAGATGCAAGCTCCAGTGGCACAGATGGGGCCCATGGCCTACTACCCAATGCAAAGCATCCAGCCTCTGTACCCAGCACCTGCCCCAGTGCAGGCTCCAGCCCAGGCACCTACAACCCCTGTGACCTCTGCCCCCAAGGAGAAGCAGGCCGGGAAGAGGAAGGAGAAACGGAACCACGTTCCTCGCCAGTAAGCTGATGAAGAAATAATGATATGACCCAGTATAATCTCAATATGTTAATCAAACAAAGGGACATACATTTCATCAAGCATTTAGTGTGTTAGTACTGTAGATGCATATATACTGCATACGTAGAAAAGTTCTCATTTAGCCATAGGCTGTTGTTTTCCTATATACTGTATGTGCAAAGCCACATGTATACGTGGCTTATTCTACTGTATGACAGGGGTAAAAGTTAAAACACTGCATGTACTCATAATGTAGGACATGTTACATATTGTTTGCACTAGCCGCTTCGTTGCCTCTGGCATGCAGAGAAACAACCTTGAACTGGGGGTAAATGGAGGGGTTTTGCAGATAGGTGCCAGGTGGTACCGTTCCCTCCCTGAATTCTCGGACTGGGCTAACGAATCGCTATCTCTTAACCGTCAACAAGAGATATGGCTTCCTGAGAAGGAACAGGACAGCACAAAGACTTCTAACATGCAACTCAGTGACTCCCACAAGCTCACATGGATTGGAGTTAGCCTGGCCTTGACTGTCTCCATTACGAAAGGCCGTGCATGCTAGTGCACGTACATGCTCGAGGCGCGTGTCAATATGTGTGTGCTAAACTGAAAACCCTGTGTGTAATTATGCTGAGATGACGTGGATATGCGCCCTATAAAAGAGCGTGTCTCCGTGGCTCTCAGCAGTTCCTGTCTATCTACTTAGAGAGTTGTGACTCTGTTTTTAGTTAAGTACACATACTGTACTTCTTTTTAATTTTCATTGCCAATTATTGTATTGGTGATTTTTAATTTGTAACTGTCTTCATTCACTAAAGTTTTATTATTCACTTTTATCTGGTGTTTGTCTGAAGTCATTTATCTAGAGTTTACAGCTTTTAAGGTTTTGACTTTTTAACTTCCCTTCGGGGAAGTTCCGCTTCCATGGGAAAGAGGTGTTAGTACCTCAGGGCACTCGAAGTAACTTCTGGCTGTGGAGCTGAGTTAGACTTTTGGTAAGAATCAACAAGTATATTTTCTTAATTTAAAAGTCTTTTCACCTTCTCAGAGACTGACACTGCGCGTGCAGGTGTCAGTTGGGTATGCTTGGCAGACAATAAAATACAAATTCCCAACCCTAACCGGACGGACAGTTTGTCCGCAGTGGGCTCTTTGTATTAAATAAGTCAAGCTGCTTCTCTCCATAAACAGCCCTTGGTGAGAGCTACAAGGTTTAACAGTTTCACACTTTATACTGTCTTTGTGGTTTTGGCATTCTCCATCTGGACCTATGGTCTACATTTCTCAAGAAAGGTGCAATATTCTTGGTCTATAAAATAAATAGTTGCTGTAGAAAGTAATGAAGTTCACCAGTTAAAGAGGGTCTCATTAGACAGTTCAGTCTTTATTCAGAGAAAGGTGTATTTGTACAGTAATAGGTGCATATACAGTAATGGTGGGTTTATACAAATGAGAAAGGTTATAACACCTGTTTGTGTTAACTTAAAGGTATAGTGTAGTGTTAGTGACAGTGTTTATTAAAAAGGATCTGGTAACTTCTTGGGCTTAGGACCTGAGGAGGGTTCCGGACGGCGTCGAGGTTTGCCTTAAAAGGTGAAAGGGCATTCAGCAACTCGGAGCTCGTTACAGAACCGAACTTTTCGGTTGAAAAATAAACTTTTTTATTTTTTATCTTTTCCGAAAAAAAAGCGTCAGATGTTCATACTTCACTCCTGTTCGGGGGGTTCGGGGAAAAGCGTACACCACGCTGCGTGTGGTGTAGGAGGCGGCGAGGCGCATTGTGAGGAGAAAGAGAACAGGAGAGAAGAGAGAGAGAGAGAGAGAGACAACAACAGCAGCGACGGCGGAGATGGAAAAGTTGGAAGCGGTGGCACGTATTGTGGAGGTTATGGAGGAGGATAGGAAGACGAGGAGGCAGAGGAGGAGGAGGATTTTGCCCTGCTTTGTGCAGCTGAGGAGGAGGCGAGCACATCTAGCCGGCGGGGGTCCGAGCCACTGCAGCTGGATGAACAGCTTTGGGACAGTGTTGTGGCCACCAGCACCCGTCTTCTTGTGAACACACATGTGATCCAACCAACCAATCACGTTTGCCGTTTCACCGAACTAGATTTCGGCGAGTCACAACATCTCCTTGTGCAAATTTCAGAACTATTGTTCTGAGAAAAAGCATTCCAGAACTTTCGAGGAATTTAATTTTATAGTTGAAAAGGACCTTTTGACCGAAAACGGCGGTTTCGGTCAAAGTATGGACAGGCCTTGAGAGTGTACAGTCATTGGTCATAGCCGTGTTATTACAGAGCATTGCTGTCATCAACATCATTAGCAATAACATTATTTATGCTTTTACGATAATTGTGTGACTCATTAGTCATGCTTTTATGATAATTAGGCCTATTCTGTTATTTATGGTGGAAGTACTTTTCTGGCAAAAACACTCACAGGATTCTGACAATTAACACGCACGCACGCACACGCACACACACGCGCACGTGCAAACACACGCACACACACACACACACACACACACACACACACACACACACACACACACACACACACACACACACACACACACACACACACGTACACACTATAAGGCATGTAAAATGACATCTGTGTGACATATTTCTTCCATCAGTCACTGGTCTCAGGAGGTTTAGATTGGGACCAGATCTGCATTTGGAAGCACCGCTATGCATTTGCCACAGAGGGCTTAACGTAGTCCGTGACCCAGTCCCAGTTAGTCCATGGGCCATATGAGATGTCGGTATCGAAAAACATTCCTTGGGCAAAAACATTCCTTGGGCTACAACGGCCCCCACAAAAGTGTGAAAAGTGATGACTCATCACTTTTCATCACTAAACCATAGTCTTGTGGGGCTGTTTTTAGCCCAAGGAATGTTTTTTTGTGCCAAACAGATGCTTGCAATGGATTCAGAATCATGAAAACCCCCTAGTTTGACCCCTCATATGCTACTTAAAGCAGATTCATTTTTTGCTTTTTTCCCCTGTATAGTAAAGTTAATGGGACACCAACTCTAGTGGCTGATAACACCAATTTAGCTGTGTCCTGCAGAAAGGGTTATCATACCAAAGTATAATCTACAGATATAGAGCTTTTCAAAAAATGCATGGTAACCTTTGCCACCTTTCAGATACCGACATCTCGTATGGCCCCATCTATTGTGTGAAATTCAGAAAGAAAACCAGAAAATATAACACACCCAGAATGGCATACAGTGATGCCATACTCACCACCAGATTGCAGTAAATTATCCAAAGTGAAATCATCCTTGATACGGTCCCCAAAAGTCAAACATCCACAACAAGTCACATACCGTATATACGGTATAGGCTACATGCCCATGCATTATGAAACACTATAACAAAATCATGACTTTGATCTGTGTGTGTGTGTGTGTGTGTGTGTGTGTGTGTGTGTGTGTGTGTGTGTGTGTGTGTGTGTGTGTGTGTGTGTGTGTGTGTGTGTGTGTGTGCAGGGGCGTCACAAGGGGAAGGAAAGTGGGACTGAGTTACTAGGGCCCAAGGTGGAGGGGCCCTAGTAACTTTAGCTATTGAAAAATAGCAGATCTACAAGCTCACAGCGCGGCACCGAGTGCCGCGCTGCGAGCTTGTAGATCTACTATTTTTGAAACGTCATGAAAATGTGTGCAAATCTTTGAATATATGTATTTTTTTAACTTTGTAACTAAAATTTTGCTTCTGCGGGGTCCCTGGAACTAAATATTTTGAGATGGAGGTCCGTGGCCAAATACATATCATCTTGGGGGTCCTTGACATGAAAAGGTTTGAGCACCACTGACATGGAAACATAGGTTTCTTGCACACATTTTCACAATCTTTCAAAAATAGCAGATCTACAAGCTTGCAGCGCGGCACTCGGTGCCGCGCTGTGAGCTTGTATATCTGCTATTTTTCAATAGTTAACATTCATGGGGGGGCCTGTAGTGAATCCTTGTACCCAGGGCCCAGAATTTGGTGTGACGCCCCTGTGCGTTTGTGTGTGTGTGTGTGTTTGTATTGACAGAAATGCCATTGTATTGAGGTTGAGTGGGATGCGTGGGACCTCGAGGCCATGTCCCATTATTGACAGAGTGAGTGACATGTGGTAACAATAAGTCCATCCATATAGAATACAGACAATGCAGACAGTAAATACGTACAAGATCAAATGAAGGTCACCCATCTTTACTTGACCATGTTATCTAATTGTTTTAAGAATCTCTCAAAAAATTTCAGGATGTTTTGCAGGTTGGGGGACAACAAGTGGTTCTCAAACATTTTCAGGTCAAGGACCCCTAAATTGACACTCATTAGCCCACGGACCCACTTTTGAAAAGATATGCCAAGGACTCCCATAAGAGAGTATTTTAATTTTAATTTAAAGGACCCCCAATTTGACATTAGGCAACGGACCGCCATTTAAAGGACAACTTTGTTTTTTTTACAACAAGGGTTCATATTTTAGATTGTAATTAGAGAAAAGAAAAAGTGAGTGTTAAGATGTTTTCATTTGCTTCGTTCTATTGTTTTATCGCGTTTACTGTGCTAAAATGTGGGGCATGCGTACGCATGGGGGCATGCATACAAGTGGCTAAATATGTCTTTTTAGACAAAATAAACCAGCAGTTTCTTTATTGCTATTTACAGTAACACTTCTAGCCCCGATACGTCACATTCAACCATGAAAGGTTGCGTTGTATCTTGGGAATGGGCTTATTCTGTGTAAAATGACATATTTAGCCACTTGTACGTGTAGTGATACGCGGAAGCGGGGATTGAACCCGGGACTCCCACTCGCCAGTCCAACGCACAACCAGTCGTGCTAATAGTAGCACGACTGGTTGTGCGTTGGACTGGCGAGTGGGAGTCCCGGGTTCAATCCCCGCTTCCGCGTATCACTACATCCGCATGCCCCCAACCACTGAAATAAGAATCTCTAAAACACTAGAAAGAAGGAAATGAAATAATTTTAACACTCACCTTTTATATTCTTTAATTACAATCTAAAATATGAACCCTTGTTGTAAAATCAATGTTAATTTAACTCTGAGAGTGTGCAAATGGTTCCATTTGTACACCCTCTGAGTTAGCGATCCATATAGGATCCATTTGGAGTCCCTGGAACTCCCTCAGGGACCCCTGGTGGTCCCCAGACCACTGCTTGAAAACCACTGGGCTACATACACAGTCAGTCCTCAAGCAACTTGAAGAATAAAACAAGAAAACATTCACACTTTCTGCTGTTCACACTATTGATATTGTATGTGGTGCAGGCAGGTGTCTGAACTGTGCACAGCCAAACAGTAGTCCAGTTCAATATGTCCAAACATGAAGGTTCGTTCAAACTTTCGGGGGATTAGGAAACTATACAATTTTGGAAACTTCAGAGTATAACAAATCAGAAAGTCCATGATTCCATTTGCAAAATCCCTAGGGGAAGATTTGACAGCTGCTATCAAATTTTCATAATCCCACGAAGATTTGAACGAAATTACACAAGTGACTGGACTACACAGGGTTCCCACGGTCATGAAATTCCTGGAAATATTTTGAAATTAGAAAAATATTTTTCCAGTACTGGAAAAGTTTTGGAATTTATCAAGGGTCCTGGAAGGTCCTGGAAAAAATAGCTATGCATTGTCTTTGGTTATTGATTTTGTTAATACCTCTGAAATGACAAATTAAACATGGGCCAATTGTCAAATATTAGAGGCAGAAATTATGAAAATAACCGATCTACATGCTGAGCATGTAGATCTGCTATTTTCACAATAGAACCATGTTATGCAAAATTCCTCAACTCTTAGTGCTCGTCAGGGTGCCGGGTCCCCAGTTAAATCATGATAATTTCGGGGATCACAGCCTGAAAAGGTTGAGAACCACTGGCATACACTACCTGTCTTTGGGCATTGCGCATAGGAGTGAGCAACCTGTTATTGAGCTGAATTATTGTTGTATAATGCTGGAAATTGGGTTAAATATTCTGGAAAAAAGTGGAAAAAGGTTTTGGAAATGAATTGGTAAAATTGTGTGGGAACCCTGACTACAGGGTGAGTAGACAGAAATGGTGCCATATCTAATAATGTGCATTAGTGAGGACCAACATAAGGTGGAAAGTGGGTAAAGCGCTACGTTAAGTTAATGGTTTTGACATTAAGAATGGTTGGTGTACTGCAGCAGCCCACCCGCTTTTAAATGTCAGCGCTTGTCAAGACAAAGACTGAATAATAGCGTGTGTGTGTGTGTGTGTGTGCGTGTGTGTGTGTGTGTGTGCGTCCGTGGCTCCGTGCGTGCGTGTATGTGAGTGCTGCATTATCCTGGGAAATTGGACCCTTTAACCTATGAATCAGGTTGAAATTATTTGATAGATTGAGGAGTGGTTTTGGTGCAAAACACATTTCTTGCAATGTCCTGTATTCAGAACAATGAAAAGCGAATATAATTTCACTCCTCAAATGCAATTAAAACAGAATTAAACAAAAAAATATTCCCAAATAAGGCTGTGGGTATACCCCAACTCTCAGCAGCTGAGGCGATTCTAGCCTCTTCTATCAGGGGGTGCAAGACAGACCGAGTATACTGCATGCAAAAAAGAAATTGTGTTTTTTAGCGGTTTTGTCCTGTTGTTTTAACAGGTTTCTGCGGTTTATTTTTTACCCAAATGTAACACAATATAAACAAAAAAAAAGTGCAAAACAGGTGCTTCTTTTTCTAGACACCATGAGCAAATTTATTTACTTATATTTTGCAGGCAGAGGCAGCACAGGACATATAAAGCCAAACATCAAGTTAATCATCAAGCAATCAAGCAATCATCCTTATTACACAATGAACTGCAGCCTCCGGTTTTTGGCACTTGCATACTGATCAATTATTTGCTGCAGTTTAATTTCGTGTTCTTCCTCAATCTGTAAAATGCCTATATGGTGTTAATCTCACAGACCACCCATAGTGCCTGCCGAGTCTGCCAAGTTAACAACAGAAATACTTGCCCCTCCTCTCTTTTTGCGCACATTTTACAAACCACGATCACTGTTTTATTTAATAATTATAAAATAAATTTATATTAAAAAAAAAAAAAAAAAAAAAATGGCCGCATGGTGGCTTAAAATCGCCTATATCAGCTGTCACAGGTTCCAGTGGTTCTCAGAGTGGGTTTTTAAAATGTATGACTAAACAACATTGTGATGGTATTTTGGGGGAAAATACTGAAGTACAGACGTGCCGTTTCAACTTCTCAATATTAACTTTTTCTGAAAATGTCCTGCAAATGCTTTTTTTTCCCCACTGGTTTCTTTCCCTGTTTTGCTTTTCACATTTTCGTTGAGAACAGAGCTTATATTGCAGAAACTAGCAAAAGTCTACCACCACTGCTCTCCGCACTAAAACTGTCGATACGAGAACACTTCAGCTCATCATTTGCAATGGTTTACACTGTCATCTGTAGAATACCATGTGACCAGAATAACTTTTAAAGCCTTGCAAGGCCAGGCTCTGAGCTACATTTTACTTATGCTGGTCCCGTCCCGTTTGAATTAACTTTTTAGACATTTTAGGATAGTATTTATTTCATAATTCACCATGACACAGCCTATTTTAAAATATCGTCGCGACGTTCGAGAAGAATTGAGAACCAGCATGAGTCGTACCGAGGCGGGCAGTAGTGGTTCTTTTAATGCAATGCTCAAACTCGGTTGTTTTCGTTTTGATTCGGGTTGAATCGTGGAGGCGCCGCGTTGCATTGTGGGACGCCGCTATCCAACGAAGTGCTTGAAGTGACCATCGGCTGTATGCTTCAAAACAAGGAGAAAGTAGTGCACATTCCAAGGGTAGGTTAAACGCGGTCTACGAAATGGGACAGCACTCGGCGCGGCCCAGTGACGTCATCGCCCTTGAAATGCAATTGGTGCAATTGTGCAAATCCCTTGGATTGGGAAGCGGCTAATGAATTGCCACCCTAGTTGCCACCCTATGTAGGTACAGTTTTCAATGCACATTTCATACATGGCTGCCAGGTGAATATGGGCTCCCCTGGTTGTTCCCAAAACTCGCCTCGCTGCCAATAGGCTCTATGCATATACGCCATTTTGTTCTACTTCCGGGTGTCTTTCGACTTCCTTCACAGGTGTTACTGATGATACTAATGAAGGGTCTGTTCCATTCTGGTCAAACAAGAGTCAGGGTGCTGATATTGTGCATGTTGGCTCACTGGAAACACTCTGCTACACCAGTGGGTCTTCTTGAGTGGGTTCCAAATGTCCCCATACAGGTGTGTAACTCTGAGAGTGTACAAATGGATGCAAATGGGTCCATTTGATTCCATTTGTTGATTCCATTTGTACAGAGTTATGGGGGTCCTTGAAATTAAAGAACCACTGTGCAATAAATCAAACAGAGCCTTAATTAGTATCATCAGTAACACCTGTGAAGGAAGTCGAAAGACACACGGAAGTAGAACAAAATGGCATATATGCATAGAGCCTATTGCAGCCCAGACACCTGCACTGCAGTCAAAGGTGTAATTTCAGAAAGACATACGTAGGGGGTGGCAAAAAAACAAGTTACCATAACCCCATTTCTAAAATGCTAAAATAGTGGACCTACATGCCAAAATAGTGGACCTACAAGCTCTCAGCGGGCCACCAAGTGCCGGGATTCAAACCACCGACCCACAGATTAATGGACAATCTGCTTTACCTCCTGAGCCACAGCCAGCCATGCAGCCACCCCAGATTGGAAAGCAATACCTCCCAATATAATAGGGCTATTTCACAGAGGGGTGACCAGGGTCACCTAACAATTTGGAAGGGTCGCCAAGATGCATTGAACCGTTCCCGAATACGATTGCCTTCCCCCACTGGCCAGCGTTCACATTAGTAATGTTGTTTGAAATGTTGAACTCTTGGCAGCTGTCTGAGCTGTGTCCCCAGCACAGACGCAGAGAGAAAATGGTTTATATATTCTGTCAATTACAAGCGGTAGCTGTTGGATCCCGTCCATCCAAAAGACCCTTTGAACACACAGACACCGACACCGACACGCATGCGCTCACACACGCGCGCACGCACGCACGCACGCACGCACGCACGCACGCACGCACGCACGCACACACGCACGCTATCGAGCGCAAATCGTGCCACATGGACGTTGCTACACTCGCGCGCACGCATTCGATTTTATCTGTGTTGTACTGAACGCATGAACGTCTCCTGTAATTTTCAAATGGCTTTTGAATCAGAACGCGCAAACGTCGCCGGCACGCGTCCCCCTGTGCCTTCTCTTTTGTGCCTCACAGGGGAACGCGAGGTCGCGTAGTGTTAGGCGTTTGTGGCGAACGCATGTGTTAACGCACGCATACATCTAATGGCCATGTGGCCATCATGCGTGAGACGACACGGTCAAATGCAGCGCCGCCATGAACTGTACGCGTGATTGAGTTGTTGCTCTGCTCTGGAACGCACGTGTGAGATGTGTGCCACCCATTTGATTCTCAGCACTAAACCTGCGTGTGTGTGTGTAGACGTGTATATCAAATAAAACATCCAGACGTTCATGCGAGCATGCGTTGGTTTGTCTCCACTGTGGGCTGCATGCTCTCTGTGCTCCTTGGCTGACGTAGCAAATTTGCTTTATATAGGTCTATTTGAATTGGGATAAAATACAGACCCTCAAGGACCACCGGTGGTCCTTTGGTGAGTTGGTGGTCCTGGTGGTCCCCCCCCCCAAGGACCACCGTTGGCCAAGGACCACCGTTGGTCCTTGGGGGAAGTTCCAAGTGGTCCACAGCTAAATTATGGAGAGTTGTTAACCAAATGGATGCATGAGTCACGGCCTTGCGCCCTGCTGGTTGGGACTAATATATTAAGTAGAAGTGTGTTGTGTTTATGGACTAAAATAACAGATGCTGGTTATTTTATTTGTTTTGCCCATTTTTATATTTGCATTTTAACCAAATGTTTTAATCCTTGACTGATTGAGACTATACATATTTCGTTAATTTATTTATATTTATTTATTTATTTATTTATTTATTTATTTAACTGTTTTTGTTTTGTTTGGTGTTCCTAAGTTGAGCCCTTCGGAATGGCTGCCTTCTGGTTAAGTTGTCAGTTAAATTGCTTTATTTATTATTTGTTTAGTTCTGTTCAGTTATGTTGTGTTTAGACCTTTATTTCGTTATTTGTTTGTTTTGTTTAGTTGTTAACTTAAGCTCTGAGCAGCGGCCTTGCCTGCCGGGCTCAATTTGTCACGCACATGTCGGGCTTTGGGCTGGGTCGGGCTTGAGAAAAATAAATAAAGAAAAAAATTGGCAAGATCTGTGCTTTGCATCCCGGCCAGCAGCAGTTCCAGTGAACGGGTTTTCAGCGCTGCGGGCAGAACCATCTCCGAGCGAAGGACATCGTTGAACGATTTTCTTCATCACAATTTATAAGATCGGTGAGTACAGCCTAGCCTTTAACTGTTGGCAATATATACCCAATGGCCAACGTAGAATGTAGTCATCTTGGTCTCTTGTGATCTTATCATTTATTTATAAATGTATTTTATTTAATTTCAGCTGCTTGCTGTCTGATTGGATTATTCGCCGGTGCGGCCTCCCGGCGCGGCCTTGCGCCCAGCGCTGGATTTTTGGGACTATTAAACTGAACGAATAAGTGTTGATTCATACAAAGAAAAGTGCTGTGTTACGGACTAAAATAACAAATGCTGTTTATTTTATTTGTTTAGCCTATTTATATACTTTAATTTAACCAGGGAATGGGAATGTTTCGTTGCTTGACTGATTAAGGCTATTCATTCTAATATTTTATACACATACTTAACTTGAGATTGTTTATTTTAATTGCACAAATATCGCACAACGCAAACTCAAAGGATTGTTCATTGTTAAATTGTCCTCGGGAGTCGGGACCTGTTTCACAATTGAATCGCGATTGAAGAATTGTCACAATTATAGCAAATTGTATACATTTATATCCCCATTTGCTCCAAGCTGTTTTTTTTTTAAATAAAGACAGTTGGAAAGGGGTATCATGTCTCTGTTCTTCACCAATATTTAAAATGTAATGAAAACAAAAGGCCGCCGCTACACGCACTCTGCAATTAAGCTTGTTTAGAAAAATGTCGGTCTTCGGGCCGGGCCGGTCTCCAATTGTCAATTATGTATCGGGCTTTGGGTTAGGGTTAGGTTACATTAGATTTCTGACCATTCTGGCCGCCTCCTCCCCTCATTGATTTAATTTCTGATCACCCCTCCCTCCATCGCACATAGTGTATTATTTGTGAGGAGTTGCTCACATTTAGATGAAAGGAAAGTGCTTCTGGAGTCACTTGTATATCATATATAGGCTATAGGCTAATATAATATAGGCCGATGTGTGGGTCTCTCGCCCTAGCTCGCGCGCGCTGCTCTCTGTGCCAAATCATGAGAGAGAGAGAGAGAGAGACGTTGTCCTCTTCGTATATTCATATCTTGCTAAAGTATTTTCTGTCTGGTTTATTGCTGGTAGATTTTGCGAGACTCTCCCGCCGCCGCTGGTTTTATTTTTTGATTGCCCGTTTACGAACGTTGACCGCTGATAAATAGGCTAATGCGGCGCTTGCGGGGGTCCTGCGGTTACACACAGGGAGATGGAGGAGGCATTATTATGCAGCTTGGATACATTCATGTCCCTGGACAGACGTGCACGGACGATTCCTTGTTTCGGATGACAAAGTGCAGTGCGAGCGCAAACGTATCAATTAAATATGCAAGAATGTGGCAACTTCACCCCTCCCATTCGCACGACTAAACCGAATTATATTATGAGAATGTGGCCTCACCATTTAGGCCTACTGCTAATCTGCATAGATTCTCTGCCATTCCGCCATTTTTTTTGTACCATGCATGTTCCAAGCTCCTCCATGCTCCGGTTTAGATAACTACTGTACAACGCATTTGCCCTTTGCAATAGGGCCAGGTCTGTCTGTCTGTCTGTCTGTCTGTCTGTCTGTCTGTCTGTCTGTCTGTCTGTCTGTCTGTCTGTCTGTCTGTCTGTCTGTCACGCAGCAATGCATGCATGCGCTCAGCGGAGAGGCAGCCCCTTGCCTAGTTAGTAAAGCCTGGTGTGCGAGGTTACCTAGTTAGTAGTATAGTAATAAGGGTAATAATAACCCCTCCCCCTCTCTCTCTTTCCTTTAGTTGTCTTGTTATAGGCATATAGGCATAAAACGTACGGCTAAAGTGGATCAATGGATGTTTTATAATATAATAGGCCTAATCATATCTTCAAATACCTCAACATTTTACTTGAGTATACAGTATAAGTAAATCTACTTAGTTACTTTGCCCCACTGCGCCCAGTGAGAGCAGAGAGAGAGAGAGAGAGAGAGAGAGAGAGAGAGAGAGAGAGAGAGAGAGAGAGAGAGAGAGATCTCGGCAAGCGCCGAGGTCCATTTGGTTACCAACTGTCCAACTCCATCATTAATAAGCTGGGGATTGTGGACCACCTCAAGCCTCAAGGACCACTGGTGGTATTTGAAGCAGATGATCAGATTGTGCAAAACTCGGAATACCCCGAAACGCTTTGCGTGGTGTCACAGGCGAGAGAGATGAAGCAGGGATCCCCACAACCTTCATAGATTCCATATAGTTTCATTGTTTGACAGCACAATCATCAGTGTATTTTGGATTCATGTGTGAAATAGTCGATTTACAAGCTCACAATGCCTAGCAGCAGGAGGCGGTGTGAGCTTGTAGATCTGCCATTTTTGGCTAAAGTTCTCAGAATAGCCTATACGCTAGGGTTCAAGTGGTTAATCTACTGACGGCCTTAAAATAATGATTGCTGGATCATCGGCTTCTACGTCGATGTGTGTAAGGTCATGTTGCACCCCTCTTGGCCTTGGGCACAACGTATGCTTCGCCAATATCTTTATATAGGCCTATACAGACAGACAGACAGACAGACAGACAGACAGACAGACAGACAGACATAGAGAGGGGGGTGGGGGGGGTGGGGGGGGGGGGGTGGGGGGGAGACGAGAGAGAGAGACCAGCTATGGTCCATTAATGTTCATGAATCTTTTTTTTTTTGCGCAGCCTCCTCGCCAGCATGGTGCTTTAAAACGGCGAAATTAAACAAATATAGGCCTATTCGCTATATAAATATTTTGTTCGTGGGCCTGTGTTTCGCCGTTAATAGTTCTCCTTGGCTTTATTTATTTTTTCCTATAGGCCTACGCCAATGTAATGTGCACAGGAGTAGGCTATTTTAGTTGCACAAAAAACAACCGCTCGCCCAGAACGAACCAACGGCGCAGTACAACCAAGGCAGGCAGGGTCCATTTGGTTTCATTTTACGCTCTCAAGAGTTAAGGGTCTATATAGTTCCGTTTGGTTACTCTCCATATTTTAACTGGAGATCACCTGCATGGAAACCCTAACCCCTCAAGGACCAACACAGCACTGGTGGTCCCCGGACCACTGGTTGAGACCCACTGCTGTAGACTCAATATACTGTAATCATATCGAACAAAAATAAATACCCTATGAATTCAATGAAATGTCGGCTTGACAAGTGTAACGCTGACACTGCATGTGTAATGGATGTGTAATGAATGGATGGATGAAATAATAAAATGTACTTTTCATCATGTCTGTTGCTAAGGTATGGCAACATGACTGGTGTCTTGCACGCGCGCCCTCGCGTGCGTGCAAGACACCAGTCATGTTGCCATAGCTTTTGCTGAACTGACGCCACTGGTAAACCCCGACTCTGCAGGGTCTCCAGCGAACAAGACAGCGCTGATTTGGGACAAGCGCTAGAGCTGCAGGCAGCTCGCCCGTGTTGCGTATCTATAGCAGATATACAAGCTCATAGCGTGGTGAATTGCGTGAGCTTGTAGCTCTGATATTTTCAACGCGCGTCACCATCGTACGACGAATAGGCTGATTTTTAACAGCACACAGCACAGAAGAAGCAGCCAGCACGCTCACCCTTCGGGATTTAAACCACGCTGACAGATCATGATACAAAAATTATGATTTGTTTTAATGGTTGTAGCCTACTACTTTAACCAAATAATAATAAGAATAATAGGCTTAAATCTGATAAAATAGCCCAAAGGGAGCCACATGATAAAATAGCCTATATAAGGGAGACATTTTCCCAGCCGGTCACAGTGTCCGGTGCCGGTGGACTTTATAATTACCGGCCAATTAAACATTTTAACGGTCAATGGCACAACGTATGCTTCGCCAATATCTTTATATATACAGACAGACAGACAGACATAGAGAGAGGGGGGGGGGGGGAAGAGAGAGAGAGAGAGAGAGAGAGAGAGAGAGAGAGAGAGAGAGAGGTAATGTTCATGAATCATGGAGACTTGTAGAGGATTGATTGAATAGCCATTAGACACCTGGCACCAGTGGTGCAGTGGTGATTCAATGTCTGGGGGGTCGCGAACGTCGCTCGACACCTACTATACAGGTCTATTGATATGCAAATAGGCTAGTTTCTTGGTTGTCGAGGTGTGAACTTCGGTGGGTGCGAGACCCCGGCTCAAAAAAGATATGGGTCGTCGGGGGCGCGCGACCCAAGACCACTGCAACACTGCCTCGCAGCCCCTCAAGAACCACTGGGGGGCCCCGGACCACTGGTTGAAATCCACTGTCAGAAAGAAAGTAATGACGTGCTGCCGTGTATATCACCGAAAAAAGAAAAAAAAAGTAGGCCTATACCTCTGCCCTCATGAAAGTCAGGCAAGACTGACGTTAACCTTTATTTTATTTAGAACATAAGATGAAACCAAATGGACCCTTGTGTTCATGAATGAGTTAGAGCTTAAAATGAATAGGCTACAACACCTTACAAAAGGATCCGAAGTGTAGTGGAGTAGAAGGAAAGTAGGCTACTGGTAATTGGACTCATCTTTTTACTGTGAAAATCAGACAACTGTTTCTGCCTAAAACAACGTCACAAGAGTGCACAGTGAGCAGCAGCAGAACCAGGGCATGCAGTCACACACTTGTCGGCTGGAGTGCATAGGCCTACTGAGGCAGCAGCCTGCACACAAGAGCTTAGAATTTCAGCCCGAGCCCGACGGGACCCGACGGGTCGGCGCGGCGCGGGCCGGGCCGGGCTCAATTTGTCACGCACATGTCGGGCTTTGGGCTGGGTCGGGCTTGAGGGGGGGAAAAAATAAAAAATACAAATATATGTGCCTGTTGCACCAAGACCAGATGGAGAGGATGAGGATGCTGCTGCTGCCGCTCCTCCGGCCCAAAATGCAGACAACGAGTTTGCAGAGTGGCAAAATGAGCACAGAGCTGACGAGGGAGAGGACGAGGTTGACGAGGTGTCTCTGTCTCTGAGCGAGCGCCCTGCGGCGATGCGGCCTCCCGGCGCGGCCTTGCGCCCAGCGCTGGATTTTTGGGACTATTAAACTGAACGAATAAGTGTTGATTCATACAAAGAAAAGTGCTGTGTTACGGACTAAAATAACAAATGCTGTTTATTTTATTTGTTTAGCCTATTTATATACTTTAATTTAACCAGGGAATGTTTCGTTGCTTGACTGATTAAGGCTATTCATTCACACATGCATCAGCGTATAGGCAGAAGCGCTGTCATGACAGTGTCAGATCTTCTTTCAAAACTGATTCCAAATGTTCAGAAGTATTGGAGAGTATTGGAAAAAAAAGAAGGCTGTTTGTCATGACAGAACATCACATATAGGCCTATACAATGTATACATATCATGAGAGAGAGAGAGAGAGAGAGAGAGAGAGAGAGAGAGAGAGAGAGAGAGATAGAGACCTTTATTCACGTCGCTTTCGCTAATTCGCCGGTGAGGACATACCTTAACCGTGACAAATTAAACATTGGCCAAATTGTCAAATATTAGAGGCCTATTTCTGTTTATGTGCAACCACTTTTAACAGCTGTCTATCTGTGTGATGAGGGGCTGTGGTGCTGAAACTGACTGACTTGACGTTCTCTATATGCATGTGCAATGGGAAAATGAAATCAATCAGTCTGTCTGTCTGTCTGTCTGTCTGTCTGTCTGTCTGTCTGTCTGTCTGTCTGTCTGTCTGTCTGTCTGTCTGTCTGTCTGTCTTCCACACTGGATGTGTGGACAAATTGAATGAATTTTGATATTTTGATAAATGAATTAATAGGCCTACTGTCATTGCATTTCCATTTTTCAATTATACACCGAATAGCGCAATTAAGTAGGCCTAGGTCAACGAGTCAACCCAATTAGCGCTCCTGCAGATGGTCTGATTGGACTCTGACCAGCTCTGCGCTTCTCAAAGTTACATTAGATCATTTAAAACATTGTGGCATTATTCTCAGCCAACTAATGATAGTCTATTCTGCATTCTGGTTGTCGTCACCCCAAATAATGGATTACTTCTTCATATAATTTATATAGGATATAATGCAGCAGCACTCTTTATGTGCAAAGCCCTCTTCTATAATAATCAGATTAATTTTTACTCACAACAGAGTAAAATATATTTAAACTCTTAGATCTGCATTGTTAAATGCAACGGAACAGGCAACAATAGTGGATGGCAATGGCATAGAATTGAATGGTTTGGTCTGTATTTGAACTGGAATGAGTTACTGCTTAAAACAAATACAATTAAACCATTGATATAAGAATCACTGTACATTTACAGAATTAAATTCTGTAAAAAAAAAAAAAAAAAATCTGAGAATTTTATTTTTTATTTTTTTATTTTTTTTACATGACATGTCACGCGT
>NC_137828.1:9567414-9753643 GCF_963921795.1 Nannobrachium achirus
TCCTCAGGGACATTCAATTCCTCATATATAGTGTGGTTGCTTAACCCTGGTTTTTGACATTATCGAAACGAAGCGGATAAAAGCACAAAAAACTTTCCTTGGGCTAGAAATGGCCCCCACAAACAAAAAAACAAAAAACAAAAAATGATGACTCATCACTAAACCATCGTTTTGTGGGGCCATTTCTAGCCCAATGAAAGTTTTTTTGTGCAAAACAAATGCTTGGAATGGATTCAGAATCATGATAAACCCCTAGTTAGACCCCTCACATCCTACTTAAAGCAGATTTTCTTTCTGGGTATTTTCCTCCTGCATAAAAAGTCGATGGGAGCCCAACTTGATATGGATAATTCTATGGGTAAACTTCAAAATAAAGTTTGGTACCCGAGGCTAAAATCCATCGTTAGGTCCTAAAGAAGCCTAAAAAAAAAGTTTGGCGCTTTTATCCGCTTCGTTTCGATAATTTTGTTAAGCCAACCCACTCTGTGCATTCATATACTGTGCACACCCCCAGGCACAGGACTGATCCTCACAAAAACAGCACAAGCAGAATCTTTCTCAAAGTTATTTATTTAGCCTACTACTTTGTAGCACTGCAGTGTAAGGCAACAGCGACATAGCAAAACAGAGATCGCAGCAAAAAATATATATATATTAAAGTCACTTTCATTGCAGGGTGGATTGACCCATGCATTCGGACACAACTACTTTACAACCTTCTTGAACACACCACTCAGATACTTTGATGAAAACATCTCCATATCGCACACTATCAATAGTTTCTCAAGTACATTTACTTGAGTACACTTTTTTCTTTTCTTTTTTGGATGAAGCTGATGACTTTCAAAAAAAATATATTATGAATTAACCTCTTGTGAAAGTCTATAGCCGATCTACAAGCTCACCATGTTGTGAGCTTCAATCTCTGAAAATGTACTTTGTAATTCGTACTTTTGAATACTTGATAATATACCCATCATTGCTCAATACTCACACGTTCTTAGTGTTCATTTATGGCAAAAGACACTTTGGCAGAGACATTGCAGTAAAACAACCCCCTCGTTTACCCCTAGCTCTGGTCCATCGCATCGCGTCACCTCCCGGTGACGCTCTGGCAAATGGCTATAGACTGCGATATCTCAGCCCCTCCGAGCGCTCAACTTCAGTCAAAATAAACAAAACTATTTCACTACTCACCAAACCAAAGGTAGTTTTGCGCTGTTGAAAGTCTATTCTCCGCGGTGGTGAGCCCCTCAGCTCCCCACCTACTCTGTAAAATACATTATTTTTGTCATGAAATAAAACGCACCCAGCTCGAGCCACCTAGCGGCTGCCGCAGATACAATGGTTCACAACCCGGAAATAAGCGGCGGTCGAGTTGGATGCACTTTATTTCATGCCAAAAATAGTGTATTTTGCAGAGTGGGTGGGGTGCTGAGGGGCTCACCACCGCGGAGAATAGACTTTCAACAACGCAAAACTACCTTTGGTTTGGTGAGTAGTGAAGTAGTTTTGTTTATTTTGACTGACGTTGAGCGCTCGTAGGGGCTGAGAAAACGAGGTCTTTTAAGCGCGAGACCATGTTGACCATGTTGTGAGCTTCAATCTCTGAAAATGTACTTTGTAATTCGTACTTTTGAATACTTGATAATATACCCATCATTGCTCAATACTCACACGTTCTTAGTGTTCATTTATGGCAAAAGAAACTTTGGCAGAGACATTGCAGTAAAACAACCCCCTCGTTTACCCTTAGCTCTGGTCCATCGCGTCACCTCCCGGTGACGCTCTGACAGACCCGTCGGCAAATGGCTAGACCGCGATATCTCAGCCCCTCCGAGCGCTCAACTTCAGTCAAAATAAACAAAACTATTTCACTACTCACCAAACCAAAGGTAGTTTTGCGCTGTTGAAAGTCTATTCTCCGCGGTGGTGAGCCCCTCAGCACCCCACCTACTCTGTAAAATACATTATTTTTGTCATGAAATAAAACGCACCCAGCTCGAGCCACCTAGCGGCTGCCGCAGATACAATGGTTCACAACCCGGAAATAAGCGGCGGTCGAGTTGGATGCACTTTATTTCATGCCAAAAATAGTGTATTTTGCAGAGTGGGTGGGGTGCTGAGGGGCTCACCACCGCGGAGAATAGACTTTCAACAACGCAAAACTACCTTTGGTTTGGTGAGTAGTGAAGTAGTTTTGTTTATTTTGACTGAAGTTGAGCGCTCGTAGGGGCTGAGAAAACGAGGTCTATTAATTTGCCGACAGGTCTGTCAGAGCGTCACTGGAGGTGACGCAATGGACCAGAGCTACATCCAAATATATACATTTTAATTTGTGGGTCCTTGACATGAAAAAGTTTGCGAAGCACTGGTTTAGGATGCAGGCGATTCTCCAGAGTACAGTTAGTGTTCTCAGGGTTTGTGAAGAGCTGTTTAGGATAGCCTACAGTAGATCCATCAGGGTAAGGTAGGGTTACAGTAGGGTTCAGTATAATCTCCCATCCGTCCTACGGTAGCTTGGCTGTCCTTCTGTTCAAGGCTGTGTGAGAGGAACATGGACAGACAAGCAGCTAGTTAATATACTGCAGTTCTGAAATATTTAGTTAGAGTTTTCTTTAATACTGTTAGATTAGTTTTTGTTCGTTTCATGAGGGAACAGGATTTGTTCTGTCTTGTCCGATATCACAATGTGTCACATTGCGACATATTGTGAGCTTGTATATTTGCCATTTAAAAACTATTGAGAGTGTGGCGGTCCCTGGCAACACATATTTTCAGATGGGGGTCTGCGAATGTGGACACATATGTTAATCTGGGGTCCTGGGGTCAAGTTGTGTGACGGCTCGACGGCTCGGCCAACACATCAATCCCCTACCTGTCTGCCTTGAGTAACAATACTCTGGTAGGCAGGCTCATTTACACTTGTATATGCGGCCAGCATATACGTTCGCCTAGCATTCTTTGCAGACTTTTAGCTCCTTTCGGAACCTCTCCCTCTCCCTCCGCTCCTTTCGGAACCTCTCCCTCCTCCCTTCATGTCATGAGTTTAAATCATTCATTTTGTCAGAGCTGCATAGCGGAGGGACTCGGGAGAGGTTCCGAAATGAGCTAGCAGACTTTACTGTGTGTGGGTGAGTCTATAAAGTATATGTAAACTAAAGTTATTTTATATAAAACCTAAAGGAAAATACATTAATTGAAACTAAAACAAAAACAACAAATTAACAATGTAACTAAATAATAAGAAATATAATTAGGCTACATTAAAAAATGTGTGTTATCCAGTATTAGCACCGAGCGGCAGGCATGCGTGCACACATGCGCGTGACATGCATGTGACGTCATGAATTTAGAGGGCCACCACTTAAAAAATCCATATCACACCACTGCCCGTATGGGCATATAGGTACCATGTGAGCTTCATATAGGGTCAGGTGGGGACGTGGTGACATCAGTCACCCTTGTCCCACATTGGCTCCTTTTACGGGCAGCGGAATGACTCGTGCCTCAGTCAAGTCAAGGGGTAATTAAGGTGTATTGCGTCAGACTTTGTGTCTACAATTGGTGCAGCAACAGTGTGATGACGATGATGTGGGCTCCTCAGCAGTTATCAAGGACCTCTAGAGTACACCATGCACTTGATTGCCTAGCAACAGACAACAATTGAGCGTTTCAACCTGGTCTCAACAGGATTTTTTTAACCCAATTCTTACCCACTGGAGGGAACGCTCTGCGGCAAATTCCGTGGGAAGAGAATTAGTGTGCTAAGCTGAACAGCTTAGACCTGTTTGTCATGGTGCATGTTTAGCTTTAGTTTTAGGCAATTGACAAGTGTTAGTTTTTCAGGTATTATGAGTAAAGCAGGGACGTGCTGGCCATTGGGAAAAGTGGGACAACTCCCGAACGGCCGGTTCATTCCCGTTTTCGTGCAAAACAGATGCTTGCAATGGATTCAGAATCATGAAAATCCCATAGTTTGCCTCCTCATATGCTACTTAAAGCAGAGTAATTTTTAGCTTTTTTTGCCTGTAATGTAAAGTTAATGGGACACCGACTCTAGCGGCTGATTAGTGATAACATCAATTAAGCTGGGTCTCAGAAAGGGTTATCATACGAAAATGTAAACTAGAGACATGTAGGAAGACAAAAATGTAAAAAAACATACGGTCACCTTGGGTGGTACCAATTTGTGAAGATATCAGAATTGGCCCCTGGCCTATAAGAACGAGGGGCTCCGCTCGTTGGGGAGATCTAGGGCCCTATTTTCGTCGATGCCTTACCCCTAATCCCTAAACTCTTTTGCAATTTTTTACTATTTTGAACAACGTTTTTGAATATTACAAATAGCTGATCTACAAGCTCACAATGTGTGGATCTAGATGGCTATTTTAAAATGATTTTCAAAATTGTAAAAAAAAAAAAAAAAAAAAAGCTAAGAAGTTTAGGGAAGTAAGCCACAGTCGAAAATGTTAGTGCCATGGAGTTTTTCCAGTAGTTTAAACGGCAGTACTGCTTTTCTTACATGGCCGTGAAGCCGAACAAAAAGGCAATCTCGTTCGGTCTACAATTATAAAAAAGACCTTGAAGTCCTGAGCTCAAAAGCGCTTCAATTTGGCCTTGCGTAACGTAAGAAATGACAATTATATAAGGTTGCTGTCAGGCAGAAACCTCTTATCTCCATGTTTTAACTCTGTGTTTAAATTAATTCCCTATACTTATACTACAGTCTACGGTGTCACAAAAAAAGTATAAAACATAGCAGATAGAAGCTCAAAACGTGTCACATCGCAGCCCGTTCTCACCCCCGACATTGTGATGTTGAGCTTATATTATGTTATTTTTTGCTTCTTTTTTTTAAGATTTGTTTTTGGGCTTTTTATGCCTTTATTTTATAGGATAGTAGATTGACAGGAAATGGGGAGAGAGATGGGGAATGACATGTGGCAAAGGTCGTCCAGATCGGGAATCGAACCAGCGACGCCAGCAGGCATCATAGCCTAATATGTGGTATTCGCCTTGACCACTAGGCCAGCAGGCGCCCAATTCTTTTGCTATTTTTGAATATATATTTCTTTTTTTAATCCTGAAAAGCACACACAGTTTTGAACATTTGCAGTTTCCAAGGCAATGATAAACACATCTCAAAAGCATTACATCTGTGTCACTCTTCTGCAGGCTTTTCAGCGAGGTGTGGAGAGAACAATGGAGGAGAAACACTTCAGGACGACTGAGAGCTGGAGTGCAGACGGGATAAACACCACTGAGGCTCAGAATGTACTCGGAGGTTTAACCCATTATTAAAAGCCTCTGTGTATTGACCGGCCCACCACAACCGGCGAGAACCGAACATAGAAGATCTACAAGCCCGCGGGGCAGCGACGCGTTGTGGGCTTGTATAGAGCATCGCAGTGGAAGTGGATTCCTGGTGCCACTTAATATTCCCCATTCATTTTCGCCATAGACTTTTACAAAAATATTTATAACAATTATGTTAAGCCTCGAACCAAGCCATCCAGGATGGCAGTGAATCACGACCATACAACCTTTGTTTCTATGAAAAGAACATTTTGAAAATCGCTAAACAAAGGGTAGTTATTAAATGTAGTATATCATACTTGGATACTTTTTAGCACTATGTTTAGTACCACTTTCACACCACTCTAACCAGGTCCTTGTAGTGGAAAACCTGGCACAAGTGGGCGGTGTGGAGTGGAGTGGTGTGGTGTTGGGCCATGTCAGTGGAAAAGGGGCTTTACTCAACCAAAAATGGAAATACAGCAGTTTTACGGGAGTATGTCTACATTATTGTAATGCTAGTTTTAATGAACACATCTGTGTACTTCTTCAACCACTGCTTATGCTAAACCAATAGTCACTCTTTTTACCCCCCCCCCCAAAAAAAAAAAAAAACAACAACAACAAAAAAACAACAACAACAACAACAAATAACAAACAAACAAACAAACAAAACACATCAGACATTGTCCATTGCCAACAATGCTTTTAATTAGAACATACATGCAAAGTTAGTTCACACACACACACACACACACACACACACACACACACACACACACACACACACACACACACACACACACACACACACACGCACACACACACAGGAAGGTCTCCGGCAAATGCATCTGGTTAGACAAACAAAGCCATTTCCAACACAGTCAGGGTTTAGGAAACTACAACAACAGGTGACATTAAATGAAACCAAGGCACTTGTACCAAACAACACACAGTCTGACACATAAAGCCACAGCAGCTTGTGAGTCACTGCATTATTATTATTATTATTATTATTACAAATCTGGTTAACAGCAGGTAAGACACATGCAGCATGTTTCTTGAGGCATCAATATCGGGGGAAAAAATAAGAGAGAGAGGGAAAGAAAGAAAGAAAGAAAGAAAGAAAGAAAGAAAGAAAGAAAGAAAGAAAGAAGGACAGACAGACATCAATTAGTTCCCGCAGCTGAACGGTGCATGGACATCTCCTCCAGGCTGTCGCTACCTGTGAGTGGGGGCTCGTCCGGCACCTGTCCGCGGCGGGGACAGAGGGCGTGGCCGCGTTGGCCGGGCCTGTGAGAGAACGTGGGCTTCACGGGCGGCAAGTCGTCACCGCGAGGGTACGTCTGGCCGGCGGCGGCGCCTCTGCCACCGCCCACTTTGGCCACGCCCACTCTGGGCCTGAACACCCTGCTGGTGCAGCCCTCCGGGTGGAAGGAGAGGAGCCGGTCACCTTCGTCGTCCTCCTCGCCGATGACCACCAGTTCGGCCTGGAGGTCTTCCTCCTCTTCCTCGTCCTCGGCGGTCTGGTAGCCCATGAAGATCATGGTGACGGGTTCCGACTCCAGGTCCTCCGAGTCCGGCAGGCTGTTGACGAAGTTGAGCGACGCCTCGCTCTCCGGGTAGAGCGGCGAACGTCTGTCGAAGTCGATGGTCTCGATCAGAGGAGCGGGGCTGAGCCCGTCGCCGCCGGGTGCTGTCCACGCCTCTGCGATCCTGCATGTGCGAGGCCAAAGACGATGGCGGAGGTTACCTTTTACAACATTCTATACATGCTGACAGTTATGTGTGGAGCCATGTTGTGCCATACTGGCTGCTATTGCATACATATTGTATAGACCTTTGCTTGTTTTACAGACCACGTTTTTTGTTTTCTTTATCACTGTTACTATGCTGCTATAATGTCCAAGGCAAATCCTCACCCTCAAATAATCAACATTTTGTCAATTCTAATTGTGATGCCGTGCATGGGATTTCTATAGAACTGGACTGGGGCAGCGCTAGCCTGGAGGAGCCGGGGGATGCCACGGGCAAAAATGGCTCCAAGGTCGAGGTGCCAAGATTTTGTATGTTTTTATTTACTGTTTCATGAAAAAATATTTTTTTGGGGGGGCCCACTGATCGATCACAGAAACAGACACAGTCGTTGTGATTCAGTGTTGAAAATAATTGTGTCAATCGGACAAATGATTCCAGAGATAGAGCTGAATCAATCAGCTCTGCATCCTCATCCACTAGAATGAACACGCAATTTCTCCAACAGCCACACAAGGGAGCCAACACACAAACAGAGAAAAGCATCTCTCTGATCTCAGGTCATTTTGACATCTTTTCAATATATACATATTTTTTTTCTTTGATCTAAAGACGTCAAAGACGTCATTGGCACACTGGGCCCTTTGTATGAGAAGGACTAGAGGGGCGGTTACAATTTAGCGCTGGCTCCCTATTGGTTTACCATTCTGTGTGCCCGCCCCTGCTCCCCATAGCACATAGCTCAGAGCATAGACATAAAAAGGTGGACGCCTCCTTCGGCTCTGGGGCGCCCGTTTTGGTTGATAGGCAACTTTTCCAAGACTGAATGGCTGCAGGCGTGGACGCTTCCGCGTGTGTCAACGAAGGGGACGTTCAGTTGAATTGAAGTCCCGGAAAACATGCGCTGCGATTGGGCCAGTAGTCACTTTGAGTGGCAGCGTGCTTTTGGCACTTCCGCACTTCTGCCTATCAAGTTTGATGGGTCGCTCCAATGAACTGCAGCGGCGGAAGAGGCTTTTTATATCTGTGGCTCAGAGCCCTGACGAAGAGACGCCCCCTGCACTCTGGTTGGTTGGGGAAATGGAAGGTTGACTCCCAATTCCTTGTGGAGTGAAATATTTTATATTAATACTACATGTTTGACAAACCAATGGGCTCTCCAGCCGTGCTGAAATTAGCATGAGGGCAAAACTATCGTTAATAGAAGATTTGAGAGTGGAATAATCACATTAGAAATACCATCAGTTTGAACGGGACGTTTACAAATAGTAGCAATATGACCTGGTCATTAAATTATTCACTTAGAAATGCAACAAAAACTAAAAAATCTCCATGAATTCAAGGAAGTGGCCTCCTGTGCTAACTGTTCCTAGCTGAATAGGATAGGGGCTACGCACCTGTATTTTAACATTATTTATACGTTATTATGGTGGTACTTGGAGAGAGAGAGAGATATTTTCTGAGGTGGTACTTGGTGTAAAAAGGTTGAGAACCACTGCTGTAGCACATCGGTAATGTTGTAAAGGTAGGGTGGTTAATGTGGCCATGCATATTTGATGAGTTGGGAGTGAGAATGTGTTGGGGGAGAAAAGACTAATACATTATTTTTAACTCTTACAGCAGGGGTCTTCAACGTTTTCAGCCCAAGGACCCCTTAGCTCTGAGAGAGATGAAGCAGGGACCCCCACTACATATTGTATAAAATTGCGTTGCAGATTAAGAATGTACATTATTTCTTATACAGTTTAGACTTGACAGCACCATCATCTGTGAAGGTTGAATTAATGTGTATTTACATTTTTAACAACTTTAACTGTCAATTCCTACTAGTTTGCACTTCTTTTTCCCTCTACACAAATTTTTTTTTTGCAGATTTACAAGCTCACAACGCCTCGCAGCGCGAGGCGTTGTGAGCTTGTAGATCGGCTATTTTTTTGGCTAATGTTCCACTTAGAATAGGGATGCTAGGGTTCAAGTGATGTAAAAAACACGACCACACAAAGATTTGGCGGACCCCCTGTAGTAACTCTGAGGACCCCCTAGGGGTCCCGGACCCCCTGTTGAAGGCCCCTGTCTTACAGTATATGCCTGTACACATGGACTTAACACTAAAGATCACCTTGAGCCTTGAACCTTGTAGACAGGCTGCATGGGGGCCGGCATCCCGTCAGACCTGGTGACGGAGACCAAAGCCACGGGGGCGGGACTGGTCGCGTAGCCGCTGTGTCCGTTGGTCAGGATTGGAGGGGTCTCGGCACAGGGGCGGGGCGACGGAGGCTGGGGCGGCCCATGCTTGTCGTTGTAGGCGTCAATGGGGGCGTGGCTTGGAATGTGCGACAGGATTTGTTTGGTTTCTTCTTCTCCTCTTGTTTGGGTTTTGTGGGTCAACGTGGAGGCTTGCTGGAGAGGAGCGGGGCTGTGGGTTTCATGGTCTTCAGGTAAGGCTGTAACCATCATAAACATTTTAGTTGACGATTAATTGCCACACAAATAACCGTGATTAATGATTTAATTGTGTTTTTGCCATTGAATATTCAAACAGGTGAACCCCAGGGGGGGTCCTCAAATTATTGTGGGGGGTCTCCAGATGTTTTATTTTTTTATTTTTATCCCACCATTTTGTAACCCATTTTTTCACCCAGTGCCAATTTGCCTATTGTAATCCTGGGCTCTGCTCTCCCTCTGCCGCGCCTGGGGAGACAACGGACTGACCTCATGCTTCCTTCTATGCATGAGGAGTTCAAGTTGCTTCTTTACACCTGACAGGGGGGGATTTCCCCGGTTTGGACGTAGCGCGTGGAAGGAACACGTTATTCCACCCAGTTCCTTTCCCCTCCATCAGGCGCCCCGTAGTTCCTCAACTCTTAGTGCTCGTCAGGGTGGGGGTCCCCAGTTAAAATATGATTTTTTGGGGGGGTCGCGGCCTGAGAAGGTTGAGAACCACTTCACTAGAATACTGTTCCTGAAGAAACAGGGTGGGTTCGAGTAGCACACTAAGTACCCACTAAGCACCATTATTACTGGGGTTGGTGGGGGCCAGACAGTAGCCCCCCGCGGGCTGCAAATGGTCCGCGGGCCGCCTATTGGGGAACCCTGCTTTACTCCATTGGCTACTGTACCTCCAGGATGTGGCCTGAGCTCTGGTTGGTCGGCAGAGCTTTGAGCTCCATTTCCCATCAAGCTGTTGGCCTGAGCGGGCGTCTGTTGTGGCGACTTGGCACCAGGTGTTCTTGGCGTCGCAGGCCTGATGTTTTGTAAAAAAAAGTAATAGAAATAGAAACATGATAAATGAAGAAAACCCTTGGTATCGATTTTTTATGTGGATATCGATATCGATATTGATTCTTCAAATGAAATTACACGTTGTTCTGATCTATCAGCATTTTATATACCAAATCAACTCCAATCACTGCCAAGAAAATATAGCCAACTTTTCTTACGTTTTTAAAGTTGTCACAGATTATTTATCTAAAGTACGTTCCAGTACGATCTCGAAAACGGACAAAAACTTTGCAGATTTCATGTTTACATGGCAGCTCGGAGTGTAAAACAGGACACAGAGATATGGGTATTTTCCTGCAAAACTTTACATGAGCGTTTATGGAAACCCCTTTTTTAAATTATTATTATTATTTTACGCCTAAATCCTGTTTCCGGTTGGTAACTGGGTCTGATTTTTATGTTTGGTTGCTCTCAGGTGTTGCGTGCTAAAAATAGCAGATGTACAAGCTCACAACGCGTCACAACCAAGTGTAAAATCAGTCATTACGATGCCATCAAGGCCTGCCAAAATACATTTTAGTCGACTAAATCAACTTGTAGATTTAGTCGCCTAAAATCTTATGACATTTAGTCGACTAAAATTAGACTAAAACTAATACTTTTCAGGTGACTAAATTACATTTTATTCAAAAAAATATGACTAAAACTAAATAAAAATTTGCTGTCAAAAACAACACTGCTTCAGAGTATTTCTTCCACCACTGCCTACCTGCTGTTTCCAGTGTATGGCGAGGAGTACACGGGGTGGTGGTACTGCACCTCACTGGGTACTTTGGTATCGGTGGCCTGACGTAGAAGCTCCTCCACCTCTACGGGGGTCATCATCTCCGCTAGCGCTCCGTCGCCCCGCGGCGAGCCGCCGCCGTCCTGCCTCAGTGCGTACACCGACTTCCTGCCGTCCTCGTACACCTTCACGCCGCGCTGCCTCGCCGCCTCCGGGGTGACGGTGGCCGTGGCGACCACCTGGCTCTCGCCGGTGCGCATGTCGCGCTCCACGCTTATCTCCATGGCGAACATGGCTGCCCGCCCGGACAATGGGAAATAAGAGTTATAGTTCTCTCCAAGGATGGGACTGTATTCTTTTAATGAGGTAAACAATTTAATTCCCGGAGATCTGGTGGGGATAGACTAAAACACCTCTTCTTACAAAGGAAAACCTTTTGGATTTTTAAACTTAAAGCTATGGAGTTTCCAGGCCTCAATGAGGAAATAGATTATTCACCTTTGTTATAATTGTTTGGTCTGTTCCAAAGGATTTTGAGTTATTGTAAAGTGATTCTTTCTTGAGTACCTACAAACTGTTTCTTTGTGTATTTCTTGTGTTTCTTTTTTTGTGTTTTTGGGAAGGTTTTCATGTGTATGGGTCTACATTTTGTCCTGGCATGGTTTTAGCCTCCCAGTCAACCTGTATATGAGCTAGTGATGTCATATCCTGTTTCCTAAAAAAGCCATGTTTGTTCAACTGTTTTGCTTAGTCACCCTGAAGAAGATATTGTGCCGCAACGCGTAGGTGCTTTTTTAAATATTTCTTGCCATGCATTAGCCCCAAAATAAAGGCTTTTTAACTGTCCCTCAAGAGTGCCTTGGTCTAACTTTCTTTGCATAAATGTTGTCACCTGGCTACCAAAGATCGAGCACCTTGCATGGGAGATTTTTACTCTACAGCCAATCAGATGCACTCCTTGCCCTCTGTTTTCTAATTCCTTACATGTTTTTGCTGTCAGTAAGAAACCTTGTATCTCAATATTTCATGTTTTTATTTAAATTTTTTATAATGTCCTACTTTGTCAAACTAATATAGCTATAGGCTATACTGTTACACAAAAATAGCAATCTAGATCGCCCGTTTTTGCTATTTGCATGCACTTGCTTTACATTGTTTAAACTAAAGTGAAAGTGTATGTCTATGGGTTTTGAACCGATCAAAAGTATCAACAATTTCTGAAATTATTTTGGGAATGTTAAATTTCCCCAGAAAGGTTTATAATAATAATAAATAAATAAACTACCCTTCTTTGGTTCTTCTTCATTGGTCTGCAGTTTTGGACTGGGGCTCTTCTTCGGTGGTGCTGGTTGGAATGTCAGTGGAGTCTGTGAGACTGGCGAGGGGTGTGCGGGACCTGAGGCGTAAGCGTGGTTTAGTCACACACAGTCAGTCAGCAGTGCGTACTTAATAACACAATAACAACGTAATAACTTAATAACAACAGTATACTTAATAACTCAATGTAGAAATAAAAGGGAAATTCTATTAAAGGTATATTCAGTGATTGTATTTCATTCAAATAAAAATATAATTGGTACATTTTCCATTCATTCTCCTCACTAGAATGTGTGCTGACCATATAAGGACTTCCACCATGGCCTGTGTTACGAGCATAGCTAGATTCGGGTTTCAGAGGTGGCCAGACAGTCCTCGACGACCAATCAGGGTAGAGTATGGCCATAGTTATGTTATGATGTTTAGTTATGATGGTCAAAATAAAAGTTTTGAGAACCACAGTCGCTCTGAATTAAGAACGTCTGCTAAATGCCCAGATTGTAAACTACTGAAACATAAAATGCCACAGTCTCGTAGTAAATCAGTATCATACATATCCTGAAGCTGGAGACGTAGTCCTACCGATATTCAGTGATTGGGTCTAATGATCAAAACGAGAACATTATAATGGTGTAAAAAAATCTATAAAAAACTAAACATTTCCATGCTGTAATGCCAGTAAGGAACAAGATGACCCCCGGCCACTTTCATTATCACTGAATACACCTTTAAATGTCTATTTTGCAGGAAGAAAGAAAGAAAGAAAGAAAGAAAGAAAGAAAGAAAGAAAGAAAGAAAGAAAGAAAGAAAGAAAATAATTAAAATAATTGGAATCAAACGTATAATATCTGGTTATGCAGATATAGGCTAGTGGAGTACAATGATAACGTTAAAAGTATTTCAAAAGTAAAATACATATACAAGAATATGTGCTTTGTTACTTTTCATCACTGCAATACATACACACTTAATTAGCGTATTAGTCATTGTTAGAGAGTGGCACACCCTGGAAATAGCCGATCTATACAAGGTCAGAGCTTGTAGATAGATAGGCTATGTTTTGTTCTGCGTGTGAATATAAATCAGGCATTAGCTGGCATTACCCTCAGTAGCAGTTGGTATGTATTAAGGTCAATTCATGCTTAGCGCGACAAGTGTTGAACTGCATGTCAAAACAACAGAGAACCTTGGCAGAGGGTGTCGCGTAGCTCTGGAAAACGAGCGCTCGCAGACCCCTTCATTGGTTCTCAAACAGGGCTTGCTAAATGCTCATAGTCGGGGATCCACATGCCCAAAAGCTCAAGGAATAGGGTTGAACCTGTGATGTTCTGCCGCACTTTTTATTTCTGTTTTATCTATTAGTTTGGTCATTAAGGTCCACAGAATGAGAGGCCTGCTCTGCCGGAAATATCGCGAAAAAAAGCTATGGCCATTTGTATTCCACTAGAAATATAAAAAAAATAAATGAAAAATCTGCATGTGAGGGGTCAAACTAGGGGTTCTTCATCATTCTGAATCCATTGCAAGCATTTGTTTTGCATGAAAAACATTCCTTGGGCAAAATATTGGCCCCCAAAAACTTTTTTCCACTTTTCACAGTTTTGGGTGGCCAAAATATTGCACAAGGAATGTTTTTCATGCAAAACAAATGCTTGCAATGGATTCAGAATGATGAAGAACCCCTAGTTTGACCCCTGACATACTACTTAAAGCAGATTTATTTTCTTTTTTTAAATATTTCTAGTGGGGTCAATGGGACAGTGAATACAAATGGCCATAGCTTTTTTTCGCGATGTTTCCGGCAGAGCAGGCCTCTCAGTCTGTGGACCTTAATGACCAAACTAATAGATAAAACAGAAATAAAAAGTGCGGCAGAACATCACAGGTCCTCTCCCATTTTGAGAGACTGGATCCCCGGCTAATATTACTCATAATGTTTTGAGAAACGTAGTGCAGACACTTGTTGTATAAATCATCATTTACTTTTATATGATAGTATTAAAGACATGCCAAAGACATCGAGCCATGCACAAGATGGTTTAGGACATGTAATCGTTGTGGTTAAAACAAAATGTTATTATTTTTAAATAGAGTTAAAGCTCCATATTGTGATTGCAGTCATTGTTACACAGTGTTCATCTCTCCAATTTATTTATTCGTTAATTTGTTTTCTTTAATTACTTCCAATTTCCCTTCTTAGTGTCAAATCCTGGAATAAATTCCTTTCCAAAATATTTCTTCACCAATGTGTTTGTAAAGGTGTCTAGTAACACATCTCACAAAGACTGAAATTCAGTTCCCCTAGGATAATCCGTTACAGCTGATTGAAGTTAGAGTCCCATTAAATGAACTTAATAAATATGCTTTAAGTAGCATGTGAGGGGTCAAAAAGGGGATCTTTAATGATTCTGAATCCATTGCAAGCATATGTTTTGCACAAAAAACATTCCTTGGGCTAAAAACAGCCCCGATACAATTATGGTTTAGTGATGAGTCATCACTTTTCACAGTTTTGTGGGAGCCGCCTTTACCCCAAGGAATGTTTTCCGTGCAAAACAAATGCTTGCAATGGATTCAGAATCATTAAACACCCCTAGTTTGATCCCTCACATGCTACTTAAAGCATATTTATTTTGGTGTGTTTTATCCTGTATAGTTAATTATTGGGACTCCAACTTTCATCAGCTGTTACGGATTCTCCTAGGGAAACTGAATTTCAGTCTTTGTGAGATGTGTTACTAGACATCTTTACAAACACATTGGTGAAGACATGTTTTGGTAAGGAATTTATTCCAGGACTTTTTAAGATATCCCCTATTTAGTATCCGTTTTCTCTCTTGAAAGTATGGAATTGGTATCCTGACTTGAAATATATTTTCTGTTTATTAAAGAGCTGCCAGGAGAGACAGGGAGACCCCTGTAACTGAACAAATGATCACAATACAGAGCCATATATTCAACACTTATTTTAACAAAAACATGTTTTAACAACTTTATGTCAAAAGAACATGTTGAAAATATGCATTGTTTGCTGTCGGGCAGTAACCTCATACAGAATGTTCATATTTAAACTTTATGTTTTTTTTTTTTTTTTCGTAAAAACTTTATCATACAAGTCTTGGGGGACATGTCTCCATTACGACATGTCGCCACTCCGACACTGACTTCTTATTGTCGGAGTGGCGACACTTCCATAGAGGTTATGTTTAGGGTTAGGGTTAGAGATAGGGTTAGTGTCGGAAAGGAGACTGCATGTCGGAAAGGGGACATGTCGGAATGGAGGCGTGTAACCCAAGTCTTGGACGAAAGTAGTAAAAAATAGCCGATCTACAAGCTCTCTGCACGACGCGATGCACCACGTTGTGTGAGCTTTTTTTCTACATTTACAAGGTTTCCACCATGACAGCATTGATATGTATTACATACTGTAGTTATTGTACCTTTATACCGTCCTATGTTAATGTTAATGACACACATGCTAGTACTTACCGGCCCGGTGTTCAGCGTTCAACTCCTGTGTGTGAATAAAGTTGTTCAAGTTCAAACGAACCAAGATATCACAAAGACGTCAATAACGATACTCAGTGGTAGAAGAAGTACTGCAAAATTGTTCATTTAAGTAAAAGTAGAAACACCACAATGAACAAATAATTTGTTGCAAGTAAAGCTCCTGTATTCAGTAGTTTTACTTGAGTCAAAGTTCAAAGGTATTGGCGTCAAAATATACTAAGTAAATCATTACTCATTATGCATAATGGTCCATTTCATTGGTTTATCCCTTTAATGTTTGAGCTACCGTATGTAGCTAAACATAATCACAGTATTAGTAACTAATACTATAGTCAACTAATAATGAGTTGATTGTATAAATGTAATTCATGATATAAATCTTCAAAGTCACTAGTAACGGAAGTCAAGTGAGTTGTAGTGGGGTAAAAAAAATAATATCTTCCTATGAAGTACAGTAGATGTACAGATAGTCCGGAGGATTGAGACCAGATTTTAATAGTGCAAATAAACAAAACAGACATAAATGGCTTCTCAGAATGGTTTGAACAGATGTTTTTACTTGGAAATGTTTTGAAATTTGAAAATGTTAAATAAAGCATTAAAAACACGGCATAATTAATTTGTCCCAGTATGAATACTTTGTCTAGCTTACATATCTCAATAGTTTGGCTGTCGGAATTGCTTTCAAGTAGTTAGTTTAGCTATACGGTTTTCACTTGGGCAGGGTAGGGTAGCTTGAGAAAAATTGCATTGCTACATTTTCAGTGACACATCAACAGGGAGCACAACATGAGTCATGCCATCTCCCTCCTTTTGTATTCTGAGTTTTGGTCCATTATACCAAAAAAAGTATTCTCCATCTCATCCATTAGTTTTTAACACCGTAATGTGTTTCACCCAATAACTCAATGTCATGATGCACTCACACAGTGGCTTTATTGCATCTTAGGATGAGAAACAGACATTTTGGCTATCCAGCCTTCTTCAGTGTATTCCCAATAGTCAGGGAAAGTTAGCTCTCAAACTGTCAAATCTGGGAATAAATTCCTTACCAAACAATTTCTCCACCAATGTGTTCGTAAAGGTGTCTAACATCCCTAGCAAAATGTTTGACAGCAAGGGTAATTCTGGGTCTCATTCACTGTACACTGTACTATAAGGGAAAAAAATCACTCCCAAAAATATGCTTTAAGTGGGGTGTGAGGGGTCTAACTAGGTGTTTTTAATTATTCTGAATCCATTGCAAGCATTTGTTTGGCACGAAAAACATTCTTTGGGCTAAAAACAGACCCAAAAGAACTATGGTTTAGTGATGAGTCATCACTTTTCACAAGGTGTATGGGGTCCATTTTTGGCCCAAAGAATGTTTTTCGTGCAAAACAAATGCTTGCAATGGATTCAGAATAATTAAAAACACCTAGTTAGACCCCTCACACCCGACTTAAAGCAGATTTTTGGGAGTCATTTTTCCCCTTATAGTACAGAGTATAGTAAGTGAATGAGACCCAGAATTACGTACCTAGCTGTCAAACATTTTGCTAGGGATGTTGAATTTCAATCTTTGTTAGATATGTTACTAGACACCTTTACGAACACATTGGTGAAGAAATTGTTTGGTAAGGAATTTATTCCCAGGGTTTTATTAAAATTCCCTGACTACAACTAATGGTTCATGAAACACATAAGAGCCTGTGCCCGTCATGGCACTCAAATACAAACCAAAAGCCTTTCATGCATACAAACATAGAAGCACTTCAGAACCATGTCATCCTGCCCCACTACTCTTCTCACAAAGACACTTCCGTCCCAGGCAGGAACCCGCACACAGAACACACTGAAATGCATACCTCCTATTTTCTCAATAATCAGGGGATATCTTAAAAAGTCCTGGAATAAATTCCTTACCAAAACATTTCTTCACCAATGTGTTTGTAAAGGTGTCTAGTAACACATCTCACAAAGACTGAAATTCAGTTTCCCTAGGAACATCTTTGACAGCTAGGGTAATTCTGGGTCTCATTCACTCACTATACACTATACTATAGGGGAAAAAAATCACTCCCAAAAAATATGCTTTAAGTGGGATGTGAGGGGTCTAACTAACTAGGTGTTTTTAATTATTCTGAATCCATTGCAAGCATTTGTTTTGCACAAAAAAAAACATTCATTGGGCTAAAAACAGCCCATAAAATGATGGTTTAGTGATGAGTCATCACTTTTCACAGTGGTATGGGGGTCCATTTCTAGCCCAAGGAATGTTTTTGGTGCAAAACAAATGCTTGCAATGGATTCAGAATAATTAAAAACACCTAGTTAGACCCCTCACATCCCACTTAAAGCATATTATTTGGGAGTGATTTTTTTCCCCTATAGTATAGTGTATAGTGAGTGAATGAGACCCAGAATTACCCTAGCTGTCAAAGATTTTCCTAGGGAAACTGAATTTCAGTCTTTGTGAGATGTGTTACTAGACACCTTTACAAACACATTGGTGAAGAATTTCTTTGGTAAGGAATTTATTCCAGGATTTGACACTATTTCTAAAGATATCCCCTGACTACAAAGCCTGTGCACTAATAAAGGCCTGGCACAGACATTATCCTCTCAAACATCAAAATGTATGAAGCAGTCAGTATGGTCTTCTGGTCTACCTATAGCACATATAGGCCTACTGTGCAATGGACATACTTTTGTACTATATGGGACAAACCCCTGGACAGCAGGCAACTTGCTGATGTAAAGAGTTTTGGTCAACGGTTATGGAAAGCATAAAAAGGTTTCATCCTGTACAACCAGCCATCCAAAATATAGATTTTTGGAATATGGAATGTGGCGTAAGCTGCGATTAGTTCCCTGCAACTGTAGCTTAGGCAACTGCAAGCTTGTAGATCTGCTATTTTAGGTTAATCCCCCTCCTGAATATGGATACTTGGGTTCAAGTAGTTAAAAGCACCAGAAGACAGTGAGCACCATAGGCAGAGTGATAGTGATTTTGACAGAAGAGTACCAGCAAGAGGTAGAGGATAGTTTTAAGACAGATTTCTGGAAGCCTGAGACCTTGCACACATGGAAATAGGCTTCTAGCTAAATCCGGCAATTGATTGAATTCTTGTTCTTGAGCTGAATGTTCATGTGCAATGTACCGTAAATAAACAAAATAAAGTCAAGTCAAGTAAAGTACAACACACACGCACACGCACGCATGCACGCACACACACACACGCACGCACGCACGCACACCTAGTCTTACACACGCACGCACAACCACCCACACAGGAAGGTCTCCAGCAAATGCATAAGGTTAGACAAACAAAGCCATTTCCAACACAGTCAGGGTTTAGGATACTACAACAGGTGACACGTTGTTAGCACAGGAACATTTATAATTAATACGCCATGTCCTCGGCAGCAATCTAATGAAAAACAATAATCTATTCCAGCAACCTTGCAGGTGTCTCGTTACACTCTTTCTCACGATTATTTGACATTTGCATGCCAAAACAACAAGACTGTCAACATGTCAGTCCCCAAGGGGAGCTGAATCAGATACAGTTCAGTGGTGAACAAAAGCAGTCAACGTCAGTAGGCCATCTATTCGACAAGATCACAACATGTTGTGATGCGCCACATTGTCTGCTATTTTTGAAATAGGTATAACCAGTAAGACTCCCTAATCGGGAGATAAGCGACCGTCAGGCCGCAGCGTGATTTTAGGGAAAAATGTGTAGGAGCAGTGTCCAAAAATGTATTTCAAGAAATCGGCCTGATAGTGGCGCTATATGGGACAGATCCATGTTGATGAAATGAGTGTAGACATACTGTGTACCGATTTGCGTGATTGTAGGGCAAAATTTGTAGGAGCAGTGTCCAAAAATGTGTTTGAAAAAATCGGCCTAATGGTGGCGCTATATGGGAGAGATCCATGTTGATGACATAGAACGTAGAATAAAGGTGGTTGAAATTAGTTTTTGTGCGAGCATTGAATATTTGCATTATAAATGAAGAGTTAGAGTTCCCTGCTTTAGTAGGTGATCTTTGTGTCTTCTGTTTGTGAATCTAACAATTATAAGATGGGTGGGCAGGAGTGTGCATTTTCATAGTATGTTTATTGTAACGATCAATCAATCGATTGACGATGAAAACACACATTTCTAACTAGGAAAAAGACCATGTCCTTGTGGACCACCAGTTTCTCGTGCAGTTACTTGGAAAAGATGCAAGCAGCAGATACATACAATCACAGTTTCACAGTGTACTGTGCATTAATTAATTAATTAATTAATTCATTCATTCATTCATTCATTCATTCACACACACATTAATGTGTTCACTCACTCATTCATTAATTTGTTCACTCACTGCACATTCATTTATCACTTGTGCACGGTATGCAGTGGGCGAGTTTAGAAACGCTAGGCTTGCTAAGGGAAGGAGCGCTCGTTTTCAACATCGTCGGCAGGTTAGCTACTCACCAGCGTCGGCAGGTTAGCATTTCACAAGGTTAGCATTCACCAGCATTAGTTTTACTGTGGTTAAGGTTAGGGTTAGGGTTAGGTTAGAGTTAGGGTTAGGGTTAAGGTTAAGGTTAAGGTTAAGGTTAGGGTTAGGGTTAGAGGATAGGTTTAGGTTTTGGTGCACCTCTGCCGCGGTCCAAGTGACTACAATGGAGCACTCCCTACCTCCGGTTCAGCCAATCACAAGCTTCAAAAATGAGTGCGGGGCGTGGTTTTCCCTTAGCAAGCCTAGAGTTTCTAAACTCGCATCCAGCGTATTAGCGTATTACTCGGATTATGTTATTTTTTTACTTGGGTAAAAGTGGCATTACAACAAAGAAAAAAACTCATCATGCAGAACATCCAATTTGCCTTGTTTCTTTTTCAAAATGTGTCATTTTTTGGGGGAAGAATTCAGACCTGCAAACCCAGAACGCGTCATGACGCATTGTGAGCTTGTAGATCTGCTATTTTATAGCTGAAGTAGGGCTTAAATGGTTAATGTGTGTTTTGTAGGGCTGGGATGCGATTAAAAAAAATAATCGAATTAATTACAGGCTTTGTAATTAATTCATCGCAATTAATCACATTTTAATCGCATATTAATCTTTGACCCGAGAAGCATTTTTTTCAAGTAAAACACATTTTGTAGTACGAGTGAATCAATGAGTGAGTTTTTTTAATCTAAAATTCACATCCACTGGGCCAACCAAAGCGCTCTGATCGGCTACTTCTCCCTTTGCGTTTGTTGTCTCTTCTTGGTTGGTGCATCGCTATGATCGGTATGCCCGAAACTGAAGGTTCTGTGGTGCAAAAACTAAGTGAGATTAAAATGCGTACATTTTTTGAATTGTGTTAATTTTCTGTAATTAATTAATCGCAATTAATCAGTTAAAGTCCCAGCCCTTGTGTTTTGTAATAACAATCCATCTAAATCTGCAAAGTTACAGTGGCTAGAGCTGTCAAATACTTTCAGTGGAGTTAAACAGTACAATATTTGCCTCTGAGATGTAGTGGAATAGGAGTGTAAAGTATGGAATACGGACTACTCCAGTAAAGCTAAATAGTAGCCTACATAAAAAAAAGTACTTTCCACCACAGTGTATGACATGGGGGACGGGGCGACGGTTTCCATGGTGAAACCAAAACAAAGCAGACCAGGAAGTGGCACGGCTTCACAAAGCCCGCCTACCTTGATGATGTCATCTGGCGTTCGCTCCACCTCCTTGAGGCGTCGTAGGATGTCCTTCTCGTTGTCGGAGATGTCCAGCTCCTGCGTTTCCAAGGCAACGATCTCCTTGTCTATTCTGTGGACAACATTCAACAGGGAAAGGTCTTCAATTCTCAGACCAAGGACCCTTTAGCTGAGAGAGAGAGATGAAGCAGCCTTTATTGATTGGACCGTAGACTGAGAGGAAGTGGTGAGAGAGATGGGGAGTGACACGTAGCAAAGGTAGTCAAGCTTGGGAATCGAACCAGCGACACGTTGACATGCTACACTGGGTCTATGTCAGGGGTGGGCAACTTTGTTGATGGTGAGCGCCACTATATCTCCACCTTCACTCCAGAGGGCCACATTTGTCATTCTAGTATCTCATACAATAGAAGCAAAAATAGCCGATCTACAATCTCAAAACTTGTAGCTTGTATATCTGCAATTTTTGCTATTTTCTGAGCTTGTAGATCTGCTATATTCTTCTTTTGAATTGGAATCCTGAATTATTTTTTGTTATTTCTTAATTGGAATCCTGAAATGTAACATTTTGATTTAATTTCAAACGCATTTAGTTATATACTCATGTTAACTTTATGAACCTAAATACAAATACATTGGACATAAAAACATAAATGTTAATACGACTACTAGTCATTGAGCTACTAATATAGACTGACGGAATTAAAGCAGGTCATGTTTGGAATTGTAACAGCTGAAATCAATAATATATCACTATTCCGGTATTAACCTGCATCAAGTGAAGGTGATGTGGCCCCCGGGCCGCCAGTTGCCCATGTATGGTCTATAATGTGGTATGTGCCTGGACCGGTAGGTCCAGGTTCAACCTTTGTAGATACCGGTAGTTTCATAGATGTTGACAGCACTTTTGTCAATTTTGTAAATGTATGTTACTTCTTTTGACATTTGTTTGTTTGTTGATTTTCTAGTATGTTTAGGTGAAGTAAATGGTCTAACACATTGGTAACATATCCGTCCCCTGGACTGTCTCAATCTTTTCACTGTGACCTCAGAGCACTTCTGTATGTATGTGTTTCTAGTTTCGGCCCGTCACTCACTTTATGGAAGTCAGTGTACTGTATAATGTTTCCCACCCTTATTAACAATACCGTGGAGGAGGACAACTGTGGCCTTGGTTATGGGGAATATTGTTTTGACTCTACAAAATTTATAGGAAGGAAAACACATTATGAATCAACCACTTAAGCCCTATATTTCAAATGGTGAAAATAGCAGACCTGTGGCCTTGGTTACAGGGAATAACGTTTCCAGGGACAAACATTTCTCACAAGTGTTCAATGTCAGGCCCCAACCCAGAAAATAAGGGCGAAAGAGCTTGCCATGGCTTTGGACCCAACTTGTTTCATTCAGCTCAGAGTTACAGTTTATTTTCAATTAACTTCTCCTGTGGATTGCTCTATAACTGGGCACTGTGTTTAATAACTTGACATGACTCAATCGTGACTCAGGGAAACAGGAATCTTTAGGCCTCAGAGGTATGGAAATGTGCAGTGGAGAGCGACATCTAGTGGATGAATATTGTGTTGCATTACCTCTTACAACTGACAAAAGCTGACACTGAACTTCTCCTTTATTCGGTAACTGTTTGAATTCTGTGACCCAATTCCATGTCAATATGGCTGCAAGGTGCAGTATATAGCCCATTGAACCTTCAATAAATCAATGTTATACTCTGTATGTTCTGTATGTTCTGCTTAATGATGTTACCTGTCCATACAGTATTTGGTTCTGTAGCTGCGTGTGTGCTAGCCCTAGAATGGCTGTGATCTTTCAGATCACAGCCATAGAACAGTCCCTATCTGCGGCGGTTAGCACTAAAGTGCTGCGCGTTACTTGTGTACTCACCCAATACTTTATTCCTCAGCCTGGGAGAAAGATATTGTCCTGTAGTGTCATATCCATTTGAAAGTTCTGGCTGAAAACGTGTACTTTGTAAAATATCTCCACGTATCCACGAGACAACACGGATGACTTTCCAACCTGGCGAGGGGCCCGGAATGACTGCTGGACTGAATATATCATAACATCCTTTGGGAAGCACAAACATACGGGGCACACAATCACGCAGGTGGTGTTATCTATCACCGTGCGTCAGTCACAAGCAACTGTCAATTGTGTGCCCCGTGCGTTTGTGCTTCCCAAAGGAAGTTTTGATTATATTCAGTCCAGCAGTCATTCCGGGCCCCTCGCCGGTCGTTAAGTCGTCCGTGTTGGTTTGTGGATAAGTGGAGATATTTTACAAAGTACACGTTTTCAGCCAGAACTTTCAAATGGACACTACAGAACAATATCTTTCTCCCAGGCTGAGGAATAGATTATTGGGTGAGTATACAAGTAACGCGCAGCACTTTAGTGCCGCGCAGATTAGCTGCTAACCACCGCGGATAGGGACCGTTCTATGGCTGTGATCTGAAAGATCACAGACATTCTAGGGCTAGGTGTGTGCCTCGGAATTTTTTTCTGATCGTCAAAATAAAAGCATGGGTTTCTGAGGCTACTGGGTGTGTAATAATGTTACCTGTCTATGTTGTTCTGTAGCTGGGTGTTATGCTACATAATGTTACCTGTCGATGTTGTGCTGTAGCAGGACACTCTGTTCCCTTTCATCTTGGACCTGAAGTCTCAAAGCCTCCTGCTCCTCCTCTGTCTGCTGGCTCAGTCCATCCATCAACCACTGTTCTCTCAGAGCCTTCTTCTGTTAGGAACACACAATTCAATTACATTTTTAATTCAATTCAATTCAATTCAATTCAATTCAATTCAATTCAATTCAATTCCAAGGGCTTTATTGGCATGAGAAAACATACGTTTACATTGCCAAAGCAGAAGTGTACACAATACAATACAATACAATCGGAACAAAATATGTACAGGTCAGGTGAAAAGAGTGTAACCGGTTTCATGCATCAAGGTTACGTGTAGGCAATGCAGGGATATACAATGTGTGTGTGTGTGTGTGTTTTTGAGCGGTGGTCACGCCGCTCCTATACGTGGCCGTGTGTGTAGAGGTACGTGTGTGTGTGTATGTGGGTGGGTGCGTCCGTATGTAGCCTCAAGCCTGTGGTGTAGTACCTTTTCTAACCACACATGTTAAGGGAGGGGCGCTGTTTTCAGGCCAGGCCAGGCCAGGCACACACACACACACACACACACACACACACACACACACACACACACACACACACACACACACACACACAGGGGGGAAGGGGGGAGGGAGGGGGGGGGGGGGGGGGGGGGTAAACCACCGCTCAGTTCACACGGGTGTGATTTTTTTTAAGGTGGTTGGATTCCATTTGATATCCTTCTGCTATCGCAGCAGCTCACAAATCTTGCTGCTGTGTTTGCATATTGTTTTACACACACACACACACACACACACACACACACACACACACACACACACACACACACACACACACACACACACACACACACACCAAGGTGCCAAGGTTCTTTCGTTGACAATTATAAAATGTTTAACTATCAAGATTTTAGGACAGCATTGATAATAGTCGGCAGGAAAATATCCCACAAATAGCAGATCCACAAGCTCAAATGTGTTGCAGCGTGCTTTGGTGCACGACACAGGCTAGAATAAATCAGGCATGGCTCCAATCCTAACCCTTTACCCTAACTTCTAAATGTGTAATCTCTATTATACCACAGGGGTCTTCAAAAGGGGGTCCGGGGTCCTCAGAGTTACTACAGGGGGTCCTCCAAATTTTTGTGTGCTAGAAACATTGTTCTCCTTTTTTTATATTAACCACTTGAGTGTCCCTAGTGTCCTTATTCTGAGAACTTTAGCCAAAAACAGCAGATCTGCTGCGAGGCGTTGTGAGCTTGTAGATCGGCTATTTTTGGAAAAGAGGTTTGGTATAGAGGGGAACAAGAGCAGACTAAGTATATAGTGAAAGGTCAACTGAATTGACAGTTCAGGTTAAATATCTGAAAACACAAATTGACATGAATCCAAAATACACTGATAATTGTGCTGTCAAACAATGAAACTATAAGGAATCTATGAACAGATTGTGGGGGTCCCTGCTTCATCTCTCTCTCTCAGCTAAGGGGTCCTTGGCCTGAAAACGTTGAAGACCCCTGCTCTATACAGTATTTTTTTTTATATTTTCCTAAGCCTAATTTGTTTTCATCCCTAAAACAACCATCTCTTGTGAGGATCCCCATTTCCCTCCCCTGAAGACGCCCGACAAAGCACGGCTGCACTACGATGGATTTGAACCCGCAACCGCCGTGCTGGTGGGCAGGGACTTTATCACTGCACCACCGCACCACCTATTTCTACTATACTTACAGTATAGTCGGGGGATATCTTAAAAAGTCCTGGAATAAATTCCTTACCAAAACATTTCTTCACCAATGTGTTTGTAAAGGTGTCTAGTAACACATCTCACAAAGACTGAAATTCAGTTTCCCTAGGAGAATCCGTTAGCTGATTAAAGTTGGTGTCCCATTAAATTAACTATACAGGATAAAACACACCAAAATAAATATGCTTTAAGTAGCATGTGAGTGGTCAAACTAGGGGTTTTTGAATCCATTGCAAGCATTTGTTATGCACGAAAAACATTCCTTGGGCTAAAAATGCCCCCACAAAAATATGGTTTAGTGATGAGTCATCACTTTTCAAAGTTTCGGGGGAGCCGCCTTGACCCCAAGGAATGTTTTTTGTGCAAAACAAATGGTTGCAATGGATTCAGAATAATGAAAAACCCCTAGTTTGTCCCCTCACATGCTACTTAAAGCATATTTATTTTGGTGTGTTTTATCCTGTATAGTTAATTTAATGGGATCCCAACTTTCAGCAGCTGTCACGGAATCTCCTAGGGAAACTGAATTTCAGTCTTTGTGAGATGTGTTACTAGACACCTTTACAAACACATTGGTGAAGAATTTTTTTGGTAAGGAATTTATTCCAGGGTATGACACTATTTCTGAAGATATCCCCCCAACTATTACTGTATGTGGACGTTTGGTCCTCACAAGTACAGTATGTTGTACCTTTATGTATTGAAGCTTGAGTTTCTCTTCATCGATCTCTGTCCGTTTCTTGGCGATATCCTCCTGGATCCTCCTCTTGTCCTGGGGGACCAATCACAACACACCACACGGTCAGGCACGTGCACACATTCAGTAGACATCAAAGGGGGCTTGAGCCCCTGCCCCTTTCCCCGTCCGTAAAAAGTGCCCTCTCCAGAATGCAGTTTACTATGGTGAGTCAGGGGTCCAGGGGTGCCGCGAGATCATTTGATAATATTTGGAATTTATTTGGACACTTTAAACTAGACCAGGTCACCTGGTTGTGCCAGACCCGCAATGAAAACTAGTATGGCACTGAACTAACACATGAACACACAGGATTTTATAGTCTCAGCAACAAAGCGTAGTGAGCTTGTAGATCGGCTGTTTTCACTAGTATGGCACTGAACTAACACATGAACACACAGGATTTTATAGTCTCAGCAACAAAGCGTAGTGAGCTTGTAGATCGGCTGTTTTGACTAGTATGGCACTGAACTAACACATGAACACACAGGATTTTATAGGCTGAGCAGCTGGAAATGTTTGTGAGCTTGTAGATGGGCTGTTTTCACTAGTATGGCTGTGGGGCAAATGTTTTGCAGCACTGAACTCAGGGTTCGAGTTATGCGGGGGCCAGTGGGAGCTTAGCTCCCATAGTTAAAGTCTGGGACCCCATAGTCAACAACCCCCTTTGGGGTCTCTTTTTTTCTAAGTGTGTTTTTTTTTTTTTTTTTCTCGTTTTTTTTTTTTTTTTTATGTTCCATTGGAAGAATTTATATTATTTATGTTAACTAGATATACTAAATAAACATGTTAGACAGTAAGACTGAACAATGACATCACACCGTTTAATCCTACTATTAATTTTATTATTATAAATCAGGCGCATTTAATGTGGGGTGTGAGTCTTCCTTTACCGTCCGGGTTATAACACACTCGCTGCAATGGTTCCTACCTTTCCCCCAGCTGGATGCAGACCTACCCAGCTGCGTGGTCTCGCCATGGCCTGGGCATAGGCTAAGCTAGGAACCACTGCATCGAGTCTTTGCACTTCTAGCCACGGCCCGGACGGCAAAGGAAGGCGGACACGCCGGAGAGCAACAAAACAACCAAACAAAACAACGCTGTCTTAGCAAGACCATACCCGAGGGAAGTAGGGGTGCTGGGGGTGCGGCCGCACCCCCTCCCCCACGTCCCACCGCACCCCCTAAAGGGGGGTTGGGGGGAAAATATTGCCGATCGGCAAGTAGAGGCTCTGACATCAGTGGCGTGAAGTAGGAGCTATTGGCTACTTCTATTTCCAGTACAATTTCAAAATAAACATGTGTTGAATGATCGATTGTATAGACAAAAAAAAAAAAGAAAGGCTCTTGTTTTGAAATGTGCTTCTGGGCACTGTTCAGAGAGGAAATGGCTTTCAAAGGACTTCCCTTTTAACTTGTCTGAACGTCTGTCTCTCCGTGCGTAACTGATGCGTCATGGACTCGGTGGATTATAACAATACGGCCATAAAGGAACAGAACACCAAGACAACACAACCTAGGCTATGAAGACATTAAACATCGCCCTCTGCTAGCCCTGGCGTCCTCACTGGTGAGTCGTGGGCTCGTGGCTATAGACTTGTAATGATGAATGAATGCTATGTTATGCTGCTGTGCTGCCTGGCTAGGCTAACGTTTGGGCTAGCTAGTGGCTAATGGCTATGGTGTACCAGAACCATCGCCAATGAAGCCTGGGTTTCCGAGGCTAGCTGTTTCCTAACACTGGGGTCTGGACCGATGTGGCAGACACGTTGTATGGGTCACAACGCACTGAACACAGTGCGAAGCAACTCGTTGTGAGCTTGTACATCTGCTATTTTCACTACTTGTTTGGTACAAGGTAGTAATGTCTCTTGGTTCACGGGCTAAAAAGTTTGGGAACCATCATACTTGCTGTTGTAGACAGGTTCACGGGCTAAAATGTTTGCTTGCTGTTGTAGACAGTGGTGTAAAGTAACTAAGTAGAATCTACTTAGTAGATTAACTGAAAAGCTCTGGGAACTGAATGATTTTATGAAACTGGCACTTGTTGTCTGACTGTTGGTACCAAGAAATCCAGACTATATACCGAAAAGTACCTGATTTAATATGATTTAATATAGGAAAATACTCGTTTTAGCCGACTTTATACCCGAAAAATAGGGCCCCCATAACTATGGGGGCCACCCCCATAACTATGGGGGCCCTAGAGGAAACCCCTAGCTCTCGGAGTATAACTCGAACTCTGACTGAACTAACACATGAACACACAGGAATTTATAGTCTCAGCAGCTCGTCAGCCAACTCAACTCAGCTGGTCCCGTACAGGTGACGGCACTCAAGGCAATCAGCCGAGCAAGGGAAGGGAGGGGCAGATGAGCAGTCAGAGGCAAACACAGGCACACTGAGGAAAAGAGGGACACTGAGGAAAAGAGGGACCGACCGACCGCCCGACAGACCGACAGACCGACAGACCGACAGACCGACAAAGCCTTATGTAGGCCAACCCCCTGGGTCTGGCAAAAATATTTAGTATCATTTTAAACTTGAAATGCTACGTTATTTTCAGTCAGTTCTAACCAAAAGGGCTATTATCTCAACGTTTTCCTCGCAACATAATCACTAAAATATCGTCACTGTCGGGTAGAAACCTTGTAACCAAGTTTCAAATGTGTACGTCTTTTGGTAAAGCAAAGCCCTGCTTCATCATACAAGACTGTCACACAAAACTAGTGAAAACAGCCGATCTACAAGCACACATTGTGTACAGGCGTTAGTACATTTTATAGATGATAAATAGAAAACGAACGGTTTTGGAATACAAGGTTTCCACCCAACAACGACGATATGCTATAAATATAAGGTGCTGGGAGTGAAAATTATAATGTAGGGGTGTCTCGGATTAAAAAAATATTTATGGGGTGTGAGTTGAATTTTGTTGCTATTGGGCAGAAACCTCATATCTCATATTTCAGATTACACACATTAAACGATAGTTAATGTGTAGCTATATGGAATGTAAAAGTAATTAGACCCCTCTTTTTAATTTTCCCTCTTAAAATTGCTAAATACAAGGCACAAACACTTAGTTTCCATACAACCGTTTATTTGCATTGCAAAACCATTCGATACAGATTATTTGCATTGTAAAACGATATGATATACAGAGCCAAACTGTACGATATTTGCTTATGCATATCGATACAGTAGATCATTGAAAATTTAAAAACGATGTTTCGATTCAGTTACTATATCGTTACACACACAGTGAGGACCAATCATACGAAGACATGTTGAAAATGGGCGAAACTGTCCCCTGAATAGGCTAGGCTACTTCTCTGACCACTGCATAACAAAGGTACAGACAAATGTTACCACATGGAAACTATTTGTCATGCTGTCATTCCTGGCTGTGGCTTTGGCCTTGAGCCCACAGCTGCTCTGTGCCATAAAGCGTTGATGTCGAGTGGAAACCTTGTACGGTAGCCTATGTCAAAAACTGTTGCTTTTCAGAAGATTTAAAGGAAAAATGTTCCAATGGATCCAATGTAGATAATATTTAGTCGCTAGCTCATACTACTTGAACACGACCCCGTTAGCTAAACCCCACATTCTCTGGGCCTACCTAAGCCAGGGACGCGCTGGGCCCCTGATTCAGCCCGGGAAAGTTGTAGAGGCCCTCATTGCATGCTATAGAGCATACATGGGCAACAGGCGGCCCGGGGGCCACATGCGGCCCCCACCTTCACTTATTGCGGCCCGCAGGTTAATATCAGAATACTGATATATTATTGATTTCAGTTGTTACAATTCCAAACATGTCCAGTCTATATTAGTAGATAATGACTAGTACTAGTCTTTTTTATGTCCACTGTATGTATTATGTATGTACCGGTAAGTTCATGAAGTTAACATATAACATATAAATGCATTTGAAATTAAATACAAATTTTACTTTTCGCGATTCCAATTCAAAAATAGCTCAAAATAATTCAGGATTCCTATTCAAACATAGCAAAAAGAGACTATCTACGCTTGTTTTTGCTATTTTTGACTGTGTATGCATTGTGGCCCTCTGGAGTGAGTGTGAACATATAGTGGCCCTCTCCATCATCAAAGTTGCCCACCCCTGCTATAGAGAGAGATCTCTCTCTATAGGGCTGCTGCTACTCAAAGATTTGCCATTTCAGATCATGACAAGTGACAAGCCAGTGGGCCAATTACATGAGTTATATTTCGTCGTTGTCTGGTGGAAACCTTGTATGTCCAAAACCGTTTGTTTTGTATTTATAATTTTAAAAATGATTTAAACGAGTGAAAACAGCAGATCTACAAGCACACAACGCCTCGCACCGTGAGGCGTTGTGTGCTTGTAGATCTGCTGTTTTCACTACTTTTGTGCAACGGCCTTGTATGATGAACAGGGCTTTGCTTTGCGAAAAATTTACAAATTTGAAACTTAAAGATACAAGGTTTCTGCCCGACAGTGACGATTTACTTTGTTGGCCGCCCAGCCCCCAAAATGGAACGAAGGCAGACATTTTATTTGTATTTTTTTCCTAATGGCCGTCCTGGACCGGCCGGGAATGAACCGGCCGTTTGGGAGTTGTCCAGCTTTTCCCAATGGCCAGCACGTCCCTTAACCAATGGCACTTACAGGCCTAATTGTGTATACATGTGACCTGACAGTCGCTTATCTCCCGATTAGGGAGTCTTACTGGTGAAAAAAGAAATAATCATAACGTAAAAAAATAATGAAATATGAGATATGAGGTTCTGCCCAATAGCAAACAACATGCAACTCACACTGTCAAACCCACGGTAACAATTTAACCCTGTCTGTCTGTCTGTCTGATTGATTGATTGTTTGATTGAAGAATTTATTAGAAGTTTGCAATAGAAAAAAGTACAGGCTTATTTCCACAGGAACTACACTTTAAGTGTCATAACATTGAAAGACAGACGGATAGAACATAGTACTTTATCTAGGATAATATCAGTTTCAAAAGCATAACATCATATACAAAGGCAGAAAAAAAGGGTGGTGGGAGCATGGGGGCTTAGTCTATTTACAAGTCACGGGTAGCAGCCGCCTGAAGGTGACTTTTCATACCAATGTTGAAGGAGGCTAGGGATTTGCTCTCCTTTAAGGCTTGAGGAAGGGCGTTCCACATGTTGATGGTATATCAGGAGAACGAGTTAGAGCCTTGTTTAGTGTTAAATCTACGTTGATGATGATTAGTGGAGCTGCCTCTGGTGTTGTGATCATGAACATCCTGGACCTTGACCTTTAAGAAGTAGTTTGTTAGGTACATGGGTATCTTGGAGGTGTAGTGTATATTGTACACCAGGCCCATTGCAGGATGCTGTACTCTGTCTGACAGTATAAAAATGGGCGTGCATGTGCGTGTGTGCGCCCGCGTGACCACCTGTCCACCATAACACTTAGCCAGTTGTCATGTTATATATAGCATCACAGCGGCCTGGTGTGGAACATTATATTGTCTAATTCCCTGTCTCACATCAAGAATCAAGAATCAAAAAGTTACTTTGAAGATTTAGATTATTGCAAAACATACATTAACCAATTAAACCTTATTTTGTAGTTGGTCTATAGCCTAGTCGAAAATAGCTAATCTATGGTATTAGCTCGCAGATTGGCAATTCTTTATATTTGTCATACAAAGAATACAATTTGTGGTTTAGTGGTTCAGAGAAAAACATTTCCTCTCTTTTTCCCCCACAAAGGGAAGCATGCTTTCAAACCAATATCACCAGCCTTGAGAGCTTCTTCACGCCCACACACACACTCACAGCCAGCCAGCGTGGAAAGGGCTTGTCATTAAACCCACCCACACTCACCAGTAACCACTACTACACACATCTACAGTACCATCTGACAACATTCTCTTCAGCTCACCACACTAATATCAATGTGTGGGATAGATGGATTATCATTAGAAAGAAAGAATATAGATACATAGATAGATAGATAGATAGATAGATAGATAGATAGATAGATAGATATAAGATAGATAGATAGATAGTATTTTGTACTGTATTTTATATTCATTCAATGTGCTATATATTTCTCTAAAAAATGTAAAAAAACAGGTTCACTACCAATTCATGTTGTTAAAAATAATCTGTTTAAAACTATACGATCACACTTTGAATATTGTAGCCCCTTTGTATTGCTGCTTTGTTTATGGGGCAGGAGCTGTGTTGCCTTTCCACACCACCAACCACATGTGTGTGTTGTTATTGTCTTGACAGAACTGACAATAGATACAGCTGGGAGTGAGCCAGAATAGAGGGGTTACAGATAGATAGATAGATAGATAGATAGATAGATAGATAGATAGATAGATAGATAGATAGATAGATAGATAGATAGATAGATCGACAGATAGATCGACAGATAGATCGATAGATAGATCGATAGATAGATAGATGATATTGTGTGTATATTACTAATAAGTATACAGTATAAGATATAACACTCTGAATCATGGCAGATAATGACTTACTAATAATTATTATGCAATATAAGATATCATGTGTATTGCTAATAATTTGATATAGGCCTAATATATAAAATATCATGTATATTACTAATAACGATATGATATATAAGATATCGTCGTTGTCGGGTGGAAACCTCGTATATCTCCAAGTTTCAATCGCCCTGCTTCATCATACAAGGCCGTCACACAAAAGTAGTGAAAACAGCAGATCTACAAGCACACACCGCCTCGCGGTGCGAGGTGTTGTGTGCTTGTAGATCGGCTGTTTTCACTAGTTTAAATCATTTTTTAAATGATAAATGCAAAATGAACGGTTTTGGACATACAAGATTTTCATCGGACAACAACGATATGTATGAGATATCATGTGTAACACTTCTACTGCCTCTTATTTTGAAGGGATGCTTGGTGCCTTGGTGCCGCGCCGCTTCCTCCGTAGGCCGCCGCTATTATTTTCCGGGCGGGGTTGTTTTAGTTTTTTTGGATTATCACTTGACTGCAACGTTTACGTCATCTAGTCACATGACAGTGTGGGTCCCGAAAGGAAACATGGCTTTGCCCAGCCGAGTGCAGTTTGGACTGTAAGCAGGCCACCCTTTGGATCAAAATGTCTCTTTTTGAGTAAATGAAGTCTCTTTATGGGCCTCTCAATGGATTTACTATGGAGCTTCACTTCGCGTGCACGCCCAACGTGCGTTGTAAACAAGTCGCGGGATTTACCGATGCACAGTGGACCACGGAGCCGTATAGTAAGTCATAATATATTTACTGTATTTACAGTAAGATTGACGGTGAGCGTCGTCAACGGCACCATGATTTTAACCCTTTAAATGCCGGTGAGGATCGTCAACGGCAGCAGAACTGTTAAATGATTTATAAGATATCATGTATGTTACTTCTTACCGTGATGGCCTGCAGTCTCTCCTTCAACAGGTCTGCCTCCTCCATGCTGACCCTACAACACACAGAGGTCAGAGGTCAGAGGTCAGCACATCCCAGAAATCAATAGACATAACAAGCACTGTTACTGTATGTCTCTGCACTGTACACACCTTGAATGGACTATGATTTTAACTAGTCCAAACCTCTCTCAATCTCAGATCAAATGCTTGGCTCCGCTATGTTGTGTGATATGACCAAACAGACCAGACTCAAATTGGCTTTTGTGATCCTTCTAGTGAGTTTTAAAAGGATTGCATGCAACACACTTCCCAGACATTGCTCCTCCTGCTTGGATGTGCAGCAAATGTTGTTGCTCTCTCTAATTCTTCCCACAAAGGGAGGAACCCTCCTTTCAAACCAGTATCGTTCAGTATTGTTCACCAGCCTTGTTTGTGTGAGAACTTCTTCACGCCCAACACCCACCCACACACACACACGCACCCACACACACACACGTGCGCGCGGTGAAGACTGTTTTGCACCCTGTCAGTCCGTCAGTCCATCTGTGTGTCTGTCCTTCCATCTGTCCGTCTGTGGACAGCTAATCACTGGCATTGTTGTTGGCTTGATGGCAGCAAAACTGTGCACACACACTCCCTGGGTGCCAGAGCAGAACCTCTGCCCCATTTTTTCACCGATTTGCGCAAAACAATTTTTTTGGACAAAATCTGGCAAATCAGTAAATCAGTACACAGTATCTTTATAACCGTTTTTTCAGATTTTTCATATTCCATTCTGATTGGCTACAATTGGCTTCCAATTGACCAGTCGCTAAGCCCCTCCTAAAGCCGTCCTCGTCCAATGCCAAGTTAGCAACAGGTTACTAACGCAGCAGACTTGGCAAGCTGCCATGGCGGCGCGCATCGGTGTACCGCTAGTCTGGCTGCTAGATGGGATTTATGGTTCTTTGAAGTGAACCGGATCTCTGAGATCCGTTCCTTTCAAAGAGCCGTTCAAAAGACTGGCTCATTTTAGTTACTGGTTACTTTGTAGATTTTGATTATGATTGTAAATCACTTCCACCCAAATAGGCCTGTACATTTTGGCCATTGGATACATTTCTGGCATTTGAAAATAGGTGATCTACAAGCTCACAATGTGTCACGTTGCGATGCATTGTGAGCTTGTAGATCAGCTATTTGCAAATGATTTTTCTACATTTTACTCATTAGAAAACCTGTGAAACAGGACATTCTGCATAATGAGTACGTTCTAATATTGGTACTTTAAGTACATTTTGATACCAATACTATTTTACTTTTACTCAAGTACATTAATAACATTCCAAACTTGATTGCAGTATTGATGTTTACCTAAGTAAAGAAATGTAGTACTTTTCCCACCACTGTTCATAGAAAGGAACGGCTCCCTACTGTGAACCGAATCATATCGTTCATTTCAAAGAGCCGTTCAAAAGACTCGATTCGTTCGCGAACGTCCCACCCACTCGCTTCCGTGTCACAAACACTGAAACAAAAACAGAACGGATTGCACTGACCTACACAAACCCACGGGAATAATTTAGGAGCACTTCATGAGAAAATATAACTGGTAACACTTGTGTACTGTATGTTAATCTGACTTTAGTATACTATAGGCTATTGTTTTCTTCCTGGACGTTTGTGGCAGGTTAGTCTGCAGCTGGGTGCTATTGCTGCACGCCGCCATGGCAGCTTGCCAAGGCACCCGCCTAACGCCTTAGTAACCTGTCGCTAAACGTGGCATTGGGCAAGCACGGGTTTAGGAGGGGCATAGCGACTGGTCAATTGGCCTCCTCTTTGAACAAAATGCCTCATGAACACAGCATTAGATATCTGTGAAATTTTGCATGTACATTTCACTAGGCCGAGGAAGAAATGCCACTTGATTATGCATTATAACAGAAATGCCACTTGATGATGCATTATAACAGTCAGTAGAGCAGTCTGGAGACTCTCTGAAAACAATCCAGGAGTTAAGCAGATGTCATGCCTCCTCCTTGCTTCTGTTTTGTCTTTGCAGACAGGCACATGCAGACAGGCACATTGTCCTACAGTAAATCACCAAGCTTAGTCTTTTCTAGGATCTCCTTTTAGTAGACCTTGTACCAGTGAACTGTACCGTCATGAAACTGTAACCTTTTCCTATGCAAACTCCTAATAAAGTCTTCAATCAATCAATCAATCAATCAATCAATCAATCAATCAAAACCATAATTGAAGCATACAGCTTGCTGCCCATCAGAAATGGAAATTCAAAAATCTAATGTCATTTTAAAGTGAACAGGTAACAACTTCCTTTCTCTGCTTTTGGGCAGTGCAGTTCCGGCATCTACATAGCATTCGGAGATTGTGGAATAGTTGTCTGGCTACGCGTAGCCTCGGGATCCAGGCATTTAGGCTACGTGAGACTATAAGGGCATGCAGGTTCACTGGCGGTTGTCATTGGTGAGACTCCTATCGTCTCGGTGTTAGACAGCCATGCACGTTGGAGGACTGGGATATTGAGATTCACACAGAAGCTTTATTAATGCCACCACCGCCATTCCTGCAGTGCATGGTCAATGTGACACATACTTTAGCAAACATTGATATGAGAGAGAGAGAGAGAGAGAGAGAGAGAGAAAGAGAGAGAGAGAGAGAGAGAGAGAGAGAGAGAGAGAGAGAGCTGGATGGATGGATGGATGGATATAAATGGCGGTTAATGGTGACAAAATGGCACATGAAAAAAATATTCATTTTCATTTGATTAGACACACCCCCTTGATTAGACACGCCCCTTGCTATAAACCAGGGACCAGCAACCTTTTTTGAAATAAAGTGCCATGATTCATTCAGTGTGCCATGTTTAATTATGACACTACATAAAAATAAAATATTTATCTTTTTGTTATATATATATATATATATATATATATATATATATATATATATATATATATATATATATATATATATATATCGCTTCTCTAGTTCAGCCTCACGGCACAGTGGAAAGAAATAACGCACCTGGCTTTGATATAAACTGATTCAAAGTGTGGGTTATTGTCTCATATACCACGGCAACCAGCCAATCAGAATCAAGGAATGGAACTAGCCGTTTTAGAATAAAATTTATGTTGACGTGGCACCTCATTTCAAAGAGGTTGCTGACCCCTGTTCTAATGAATGTTAGATTGATTTAAAACACGTCCCTGCGTATGCCAGTGTGACACTAAAGAGATGAGAATGCCAAGCAGCTGGCACATGTTTGTGACGTGTCATGTTTTTCGATGATGGATTTATATGACAGGCCAGCTCTAAAGAGCTCACCGGTGACGGACACGCCAGCGCAGGCCACCAGGAATTTGTGACATCACCATGTGGTTACACCGACATTTAATGGACAGTGATTAATCTCTACTGGACAGCACTGTTTGAGGGGGAGAGGGGGGCAAACAGACACACAGACAGACATAGTTAGAAAGAAAGACAGGCCAGGGAGAGAGACAGACAGAATAGAGAGACAGACAGAGTAGCAGGGACGTGCTGGGCCCCTGATTCAGCCCGGGAAAAAGAGTTGCAGAGGCCCTCATTGCGCGTTATAGAGAGATCTCTCTCTATAGCGCTGCTGCTGCTGCTACTCAAAGATTTGCCATTTCAGATGACAAGTGACAAGCCAGTGGGCCAATTAGTTATATTTCATCGTTGTCGGGTGGAAACCTTGTACATCCAAAAACGTTTGTTTTGTATTAATCTTTTTAAAAATGATTTAAACTAGTGAAAACAGCCGATCTACAAGAACACAACGCCTCGCACCGCGAGGCGTTGTGTGCTTGTAGATCTGCTGTTTTCACTACTTTTGTGCGACGGCCTTGTATGATGAAGCAGGGCTTTGCTTTGCGAAAAAAATTACACATTTGAAACTTGGAGATACAAGGTTTCTGCCCGACAGTGACGATTTACTTTGTTGGCCGCCCAGCCCCCAAAATGGAACGAAGTCCGACATTTTATTTTTATTTTTTTCCTAATGGCCGGCCTGGACCGGCCAGGAATGAACCGGGCGTTCGGGAGTTGTCCCGCTTTTCCCAATGGCCAGCACGTCCCTGAGTGAGAGACAGACAGACAGATATAATTTAATTGAAAATTGAATAGACAGACCTCTGTCTGTCTATTCAATTTTCAATTAAATTATATAAATACAGATAGAGAGAGAGAGAGAGAGAGAGAGAGAGAGAGAGAGAGAGAGAGAGAGAGAGAGAGAGAGAGAGAGAGAGAGAGAGAGAGAGAGAGAGAAACATCTTTGACAGAACATGTAATGTAGGAATGTGACACCAAAGTGTGGTTACACAGTGATTTAATGGACAGTGGTAGATGTGTGCTGTACACTGTGTGTACCTGCCAGGATCGTGGTGCGCTGCCTCACAATTCATCTGCCTGTCACGCATGGAACAGCCACGTGTGCTGCACTGTCAGTGCTGGAAGACTTACCCATGTAGATTAGGGCATTAACGACTTGTTATTTTTGCAAGTCCACTCGACTCGGTAAAAAGTTGAGTTGAAATCGACTTTATCGTTTGATGACGTCGTCATCACATTGACCGGGAGGGGGGTGTGTGAATGGGGTACAAAACCCGAAACCCTGTGCTTAATTCCAATGAAAAAACACAGTTGGAAAAGGAGAGAATCATTCTGTCCTTGACAATAAGCATTCCTACTGTTTGAATCCTGTACACACGCACTCATGGAGCAAAAATAATGATGAAAACATTTTTTTTTTTAGTTTGTTTTTTGTTTTTTGTTTTTCGACTTTCGACTTTCCCTGGTGGGAGGCGACTTGTGTACTGAAGTCGACTTGTCGACTTTTTGGTTAATGCCCTAATGTAGATATACACGGATGCATGCAGCATGTTCTGCACAATACAGACTAGATATACAAATTGAATTTAAAAGATGGCAACACATGAGAGCGTGTGGCACCATGGCCTACACACTTTTGGATGCATTAGCAAATTACGTTGTGAGCATCTGAGCATCAGTAGAGCATCTGAGCATCAGTATTTTCGTCTTTTGAAATGACCGTTCCAAGTAGAAACATTATTATAACCTGTTTCTTTGCAGGTATGTGTTGAGTTTGAATACTCTTGAGGAGCAAGTAAGCAACAACCTGTAGTAGGAGGGCTCTCAGAGCAATTATTCAAAGCTATTTCCAAATTCCCCTTGGCACTGAATTTGAGGTACTTTAAAGTAGCACTATGTAACTTTTCAACAACTATATGGCATATTATAACAATAACAATATCAAAATCATCCTTCCATAAACGTATATACTATAGACTCAAGGGGGTCCCTGCTAGGGGCTTGACTGTATTACTATAGGGCAGGGGTTCCCAAACTTTTGTGTCTCAGGGCACCCCATGAATATTTTTTAAATCCAAGGCACCTTATATTTACAGCATAATTTGTCGTTGTTGGGTGGAAACCTTGTATGTCCAAAACCGTTCGTTTTGTATTTATCATCTATAAAATGTACTAAACTAGTGAAAACAGCAGATCTACAAGCACACAACACCTCCCATCGCGAGGCATTGTGTGCTTGTAGATCGGCTGTTTTCACTAGTTTTGTGCGACAGTCTTGTATGATGAAGCAGGGCTTTGCTTTACCAAAAGACGTACACATTTGAAACTTGGAGATACGAGGTTTCTGCCCAACAGTGACGATAGTTTAGTGATTATGTTGCGAGGAAAACGTTGAGATAATAGCCATTTTGGTTTGAACTGACTGAAAATAACTTTGTACTTCAAGTTTAAAATGATACTAAATATTCTTTCAAGTGTCCAAATAAATTCCAAATAGTATCAAATGATCTTGCGGCACCCCTGGACTGCCGTCGCGGCACCCCAGGGTGCCCCGTCACCCACTTTGAAAACCCCTGCTATAGGGATTCAATGAGTTTCATCCTTGCATTTGCCTTAATGGCACCAATGTGCAGAACTGCCAGTCAAAGCGAAGACATGCATGGCAATCAGAGTGCGTCTTCGCTGGACATGCTCGCAGAGACTCTTGCGTAATTGTGATGACCCGTGCCATTGTGCGTGGTGTTTTTTGGTATGATTCTAATGGTGTTGTTCTCTGTTCATGTGTAGGAGGAGGGGACCAGACATTTCTGTTTGGTTTTTAGTCTTGCAAACTCAAATGTGCACAGGACAGATTTTGACAATTGACTGAAAGATAAAGAAATTACTGATAATGATCGGTACCAATAAGCTAAATAAAAATAAGAAATGGTGAAAATAGCAGATCAACAAGCTCACAGTGTTTATGTCGGCAGGGAGAGTGGCAGTTGAGTAAATAGTTTACAGTTTACAGTTTAGGCATTTAGCAGACACTTTTAATCCAAAGCGACTTACAATAAGCAGATAATACATCACTATAATAAACTAGATAACATGTCAGAACATCATCAACAATATAGCAAATGCATATGAATATAAAAAAACAATATAATCAGCAAAGAAAAGGATTCTAAAAAAACTAAAAACAAATGCTAACTAGCTTCATGTATGGTCATTGAGTGTTTCAGAAGTGCTATGGGTTTAGGTGGAGTCTGAAAAGGTGAGTCTTCAGTCCACGATGAAAGCTAGCGTGAGTCCGTTGTTCTAAGTGCGACAGGGAATTTATTCCACAGCTTGGGGGCCAGGAGGGCAAACTGTCTTGGACGATGGTTCTGTCAGCATCCCTGTGTTGGCTGATCTAAGTGAACGGGTGGGGGTGTAGGGGTTGATCAGGTTTTGGAGGTATGGAGGAGCTAGTGTTGTTTCGAGTCCACCTAAAGCGAGTCCAAGTCAAGTCCAAGTCATATGAGGTTCGAGTCCGAGTCGAGTCCGAGTCATGACCCCCTGGGAGGGGGCCGAGTCCGAGTCGAGTCCGAGACCGACGGGAGTCGAGTCCGAGTCGAGTCCGAGTCTGACGGGAGGCGAGACTGAATCGAGTCCCCAAAACCCGTTTTTTTTTTTTTTTTTTTTTTTTTCTTTTTAGGTAGGCTACAGAAAACAACCTTTTTTTGTTGTTGTTTTTGTTTAGTTGTTTTGGGGGAATGAGGGTTCTTTGTTCTTTATTAAAACAATAATAGGTCTCCTCAAATTACCTTTGGTTGCTGTGGTTTAGACCAGATGGAGGGATTATATCTCCAAACTGGCTTGGGAACGCCTCGGTATACTCCCTGAGGGAGTGGAGGAAGTTGCTCGGGATAAGGAAATCTGGAGGTCTCAGTTGGAACTGTTACCCCCGCGACCCGATTCCGGCTAAGCGTTTGATGCCGGTTCACAGCCAAAATATCCAGCTCCATGTAGCCGGCACCTTAGGTTTGAGGGCATTTTACAGTAGGCTACTCCATTGCTGAATGTGATGTTGTGAGCCAAATGCAATTGTAAATGTCTGCTCGTTTTTACATAATGACATCAATCACATATGGTGAATGATGGATTCATTTATGTTCAGTCTCTCTCTAAATTAGTACCAGAGTTGGGAAGGTTACTTTTAAAAAGTATTCCTTGCTTAAGGTATTAACTAGTTACTGCCGCTACCATTTTTCCCAAACAGACATTAGAGTTGCTCCAATGAAAATGTTTCCCCAGGCAGAGAACAAGTAGGCCTACTTTTGAGTGCCAATATAATAGTACAAATACGACTTATACTGTAGTACAATATCCCAAATCACAGGCGATGATTATCCAGTCTAATGTCATGATATTAAAAAAATAATATTAATTACAAAATAATTATACTAATGTAGTCTAGGCTATAACATTTTAAACATTGCTGTTTTAGCTCTGTCGTTGTAATAGAGCTGCATGATTATGGCAAAACGTATTAAACAAAATGTTATCTTGAAAAACTATTTTATTTTGACCAAAAATAAATTATTAGTTTCCCCATTCAAACACATTACATGCCTGTTTGCATTTCATTATTTAAGGTGATAAATACCTTATGTCATTTTAGTCTGATGCCTGTCAAACAATGCAAAAAAATACCCCATGTCACTGTTGATTTGTCTCAACCTCTCTAGGGGGACTTAAAACGTTACACTTCTCTCTGTTAATCAGTGTAGCCTACTTTGTTAAACTTTCGGACGAGACTTGCTTAACGAGTATTAATAGTTTACAGCTGGAAAGAAAACAAGACGTTGCATCTTAATCCAGCAGTGCGCGTGGATGATTTAAACTACACACAACGTCGTGTTTGGAAGCTGTTTACTACACTATGGAATTATTTATTTGGAACACAACACGAGGATATACTGCAGGTAGGAGAAAAGAAAAGTAAAGTGGACTGTGTTCAGTGTTGTCTGCTGGCTGCCGCTGCAGGGGCTCAGTGTGTGTGTGTGCGTGTGTGTGTGTGTGTGCGTGCGTGCTACAGTAGTGCGTGTGCTTATCAGATGCGCGTCAGATAGCCTATGCTGCATTACTTAACGCTCTTAATGTTAACGTTAATGGGCTCCTCAACATATGGATATACATTTCTTCCTTTGCATTGTACTGACTTGACTTGACTCGAGTGGACTCGGCGGGGGGCGAGTCCCGAGTCAAATGGTCCGAGACCGAGACGAGTCCAAGTCAAATTGAGGGCGAGACCGAGACGAGACCGAGTCAATGAAAAATTGGACTCGAGTCCTGACTCGAGACGAGTCATTGACTCGAGTACTACAACACTAGGAGGAGCCATACCTTTGGCTGCTTTGAAGGTCAGCATCAGTGTTTTGTATTCAGAGCGGGCCGCAACCGGGAGCCAGTGGAGGGAGCGGAGAAGGGGGGAGACATGTGAGAACTTAGGCTGGTTGAAGACCAGTCGTGCCGCGGCATTTTGGATAGGATACGACAGCAGTGTTGTATCCTTGGAAAAACATGTGACATGCACAAAACAAGTTTTGCACCATTGAGTGAGACAAAAGAGGGGTAAAAACATATAATAATATACATGAATGAATGACATGCTAATAATGAATGATAATGACATTTATTTTACTTTCATCCAGACGTTTTTATTTTATCAAGATATTATGTTGTAATTGTGACAGACCTATGTGATCCGAGTATTTAGTCCCCCACACGTGTTGTGCAGTGGTGGTGGGTAGTGTTTATTTCACAGTTATGAATTAATGTTTACAAGTTTTAAATAATAATATGTCAGCAGCCAGGATGGATGTTTGGTCAGATGGACCCATGCAGCCAAACTGGCAAGGACACAACGCCAAGGTCACGGAGGTCATTTAAATAACATGCCCAGTGCCCACACAGGCTCACATGGCATGCTTTCAGACCGTGCGTGAGTGTGTGTGTGTGTGTGTGTGTGTGTGTGTGTGTGTGTGTGTGTGTGCGTGTGTGTGTGTGTGTGTGTGTGTGTGTGTGTGTGTGTGTGTGTGTGTGTGTGTGTGTGTGCTTGTATTGCTGTACTTGTGAGGTCCCAATGTCCCCTCAATGTCCTAGCACACAAAGACTTTACAGCCCACCTGTAGCCAGGGGCGTCAATTGGGTATGACAGGGGTATGCAGCTGCCATACCCTGGGTCCAGGGGGGGGGGGGGGGGGGGGATAAACGTTACTTTTAAATATAAATCCATGAATTTCTCTTTGTCTATCTGTGCTAGTTATTATGTTATTAAATTACAGTAAAAACTGCAAAATGTAACAAAATGGTCACTTTAACAAGGTATTATAATTATATTCTCCACACTGGTATTCTCCTCATCTTGACTAAATGGTATATTCCCAGGTTCCGCAGGTCAGCTGCACAGGTGCAATGCATTATTGTTAATTGTGGCACGTTTACTAACATGCTAAGTTTAGCTGCACTTGAAAAACCGTTCCAGACTGCAATATCCAACCCAGAGCCAGGAAACTGTAGAAACCTGTGTAAAAAACTAACAAAAGTAGTTTTCTTTTTTTTTCTTCTTTTTTTTTTAGACATTGTGAAAATAGCCGATCTACATGCTCACAACGCCTCGCAGCGCATGTGAGCATGTAGATCTGCTATTTTCACAATAGAACCGTGTTATCCAAAATGTAATGCCTATTTTCCATGAGGACTCCCATCTTTGCCATACCCTAGCTTTTGCTGAACTGATGCCACTGCCTGTAGCAATTCCTCTGACCCCCTGTTGAAAACCCCTGTGTTAGAGGTTACAGGTTAGGGAATCAATGTCCTGAAAGTAAATCAGTAGAAAGAATCGCAGTGCCAAGTTCATGTGCGTGTTTGTGTGTTGTTGACTTGCCCATGTGTGTGTGTTTGTAGACTCAGCCCTCCTCTGACCAAAGTAAGACCATGACCTCACAGACCCCCCCGCGCAAACAATGACACAGGAAAACAAAACCAGAGGACCACCCACACAAACAATGACATGCAAAAATGAAACGTCGCCAAGCCATCGAGTGACTACCCAGGGGGAGACGGAGGGGAAACTGGACACAATCCACTGTCAGACAGTCGCTGCAGCTCTACTGAAAGCTAGATAGAGACTAAAATGTTGCAGCTCACCCCAACCAACTTCAGTGGAGTAAAGTAACTATTATTATACAACAAGTAGTCGGGCTCTCAATGGAAAACAGGCTCTCCAACCGTGCATATAACGAGCACAGATGCACTGTCTCTCATCAAGTAATCAGCTGCGTTGGTCACGAAAGACAGCAAGCGCGCCTCTCTCCCCACACTATGCTAGGCGGCTGGCTTGCGGTTTTCATGTGGCGTTCAGGGACATAGTAGCTAAATGTGGCTTTAAAAAATTACAAATTCCTATCGAATATCTTAATTACAATGAAATTAAGTTGACGTGTTTTTTTTAAGGGCAACAGTTGTATACACCCTCTCGTGTAATATTGCTTAACTCAAGTACTGTACATACAACCTCACCCCCAGTATGAAGTGCTGATGTGAGCTCTCTGCTGGAATTGTTGCCTCCATGAACCCACCCTGGATAAGCGGTTGAAGATGAATGGATGGATGAATGAATGAATGTGTTGTAAAGTTTAGCAGACCGAGTGAGGCAGTTCGCTCCCAAACCGGGAGACGAACCCCAGCCCCCCACTCAGCAGACAAGGCAAGCAACCCGCAACGCCAAGAGAGCCAGCTCGCTTGGCATAGCGAGTTACGCCCCCCGTCGCTTGCAGGGTCATTACAGTATATATGGATGGAGGGATGAATGGATGGATGGTAGGGCATTCACCAAATATTCGAATATTCGAATATCAAAGTCACTATTCGACGTTGTTCACCGAAGTCGAATATTCGCTTTTTTTGTTATTGTTTTCTCTTTTAAAAAGATATACTTTATAAAGCTTGGCTAGATAGGAAGTCATAAGAATGAGCTGTCAATGCCCCTGGTGGATGAATTTGTTAATGCTCTATACCAGGGGTTCTCAAACCTTTTTAGGCCGTGACCCCCAAAATAAACATATTTGAACTGGGGACCCCCACCCTGACAAGCACTTGGGATTGTAGGTATTACATTTAATGTGACTTGGTTCCGCAGATAAATATTGTGAAAATAGCCGATCTACATGTGAGCATGTAGATCGGCTATTTTCACAATGTTTGCCTCTTGCTTACTTAATATTTTACGGTTTGGCCAGTCCTGTCGAATATTCGACTATTCGAATACTTTGAGGTTGAATAATTCGAATACTAAAAATCACTATTCGTGAATGCCCTAATGGATGGATGGACGTTAGCGGTGCACTTCAGAACTTTGTTCTGTAAAAAAAAAAGTGCTGACCTAACATTGCGTATGATTTAGGACACACACGATGTACAGTTTATCATTTCTGCAGTTCGGTCTGTCAGCAGGACTGTTTGATGTGCAGCTACAAATGCAATATATTGTTGCTCTTCACTTTCTGTATTGAACCTCCTTACACTGCTCCCGCTACATGTCTTCAACACTGGCACCGGTCAGAAAACTAAATTTGGATCAATGTCACGTGTCACGATGGCTTTACAACACCACGAGGAGTTAACTTCACAACCCCAACCTCAACTTAAGTGTCTTTGTGCTTTAGGGCAGGGACATGCTGGGCCCCTGATTCAGCCCGGGAAAAAAGAGTTGGAGAGGCCCTCATTGCGCGCTATAGAGAGAGAGAGATCTCTCTATAGCGCTGCTACTACTCAAAGATTGTGACAAGTGACAAGCCAGTGGGCCAATTACATGAGTTATATTTCGTTGTTGTCGGGAGGAAACATGTCCAAAACCGTTTGTTTTGTATTTATCATTTTAAAAATGATTTAAACTAGTGAAAACAGCCGATCTGCTGTTTTCACTACTTTTGTGCGACGGCCTTGTATGATGAAGCAGGGCTTTGCTTTGCGAAAAAACTTTACAAATTTGAAACTTGGAGATACAAGGTTTCTGCCCGACAGTGACGATTTACTTTTTTGGCCGCCCAGCCCCCAAAATGGAACGAAGGCCGACATTTTATTTTTATTTTTTTCCTAATGGCCGGCCTGGACCGGCCGGGAATGAACCGGCCGTTTGGGAGTTGTCCCGCTTTTCCCAATGGCCAGCACGTCCCTGCTTTAGGAGAACTATAGGGCCGAGGGAACAGAGACACACTAGCGTAGCAGCTTGCTGCTCAAAATACCTAGGATATAACATGATCCACCATGACACAGGAGCAGGGAGGATGTGTATTTATGTGTGGCTGGTGTTCACATTGCTGTCATCACGTGCACGGACCACTGAAATGTCCAGCTGTCCTGTGTGTGTGTGTGTGTGTGTGTGTGTGTGTGTGTGTGCGTGCGTGCGTGCGTGCGTGCGTGCGTGCGTGCGTGCGTGCGTGCGTGCATGCGTGTGTGTGGGTGTGTGTGTTTGTGTGCGCTGCCTGGTGACGTAATGTAAGGTGGCAAAGAAGCTCATACCCATTGCATCAGCAGTGAAAAGTAACTAAGTATGCTACGTTTATTCAACTACCATACTTACACATGCGATCCTCGCTTCTCCCCGTTTTAAAACATGTTCTCAATAAAAGATTGCCTATTCTTTGTCTTTTTTGACCGCAGAACGGACCCTGACACCGCGGTATTGCGGTTACCGTCCCCAGCCCTACTTGTGAGACAGTGAAATAAATTGTTCAGTAAGGGTCTCCCCTTCTCTCCAGTTAAGTAAACAAAATAAATGTTCAGACTCAAGATACTAGATAATACAATCAGAAGGGAGAACTCATATATGGGGTTCAGAGTCAACAAGTACAATTGAAAGTATTGACACAAAGAAGTGAGCACAGCCAAATTTGGGATGGCAAACTGAAAATGTTGAATGGGCCCTCTCTTCTAATGAGGAGGAACAGTGATATTCTTTGTGTCAAAACAAAACCAGTAATTTATAAATATGATATACAGAGTGTACAATGAATCGATTGTAACGTCTTTTCAACACATGCATGCTTAACCTTCAAAAAACGCCTACACACATGCACACACACACACATACACACACACACACACACACACACACACACACACACACACACACACACACACACACACACACACACACACACACACACACACACACAAACACACACACACACACACACACACACACACACACACACACACACACACACACACACACACACACACACACAGCTCTGGAACCATTTTCTCACCCACACACATCTAAATAAAGAGTGAATTGAAGCATCAGGGACCTCGCTGCGCGAGTGTTACAATGTCCATTACATTCACACACCGAGAGGAACCGGCATGCTCTCGTTGGGAGCAGTTAAGGGTTCAAGTGTCTTCATGCTCAAGGACACTTCCACACTGAACCAGGATCGAACTGGGAACGTTCCGATTGCCAAGCAGCCGCAGCCGCTCAACCTCTTGAGCCGCTGTTGCCGTCATAACCTCGCCCACCATCGTTAACAACGGGCGGTTTGATCCGGTCTAGGCGGAAACCACAAGCCAAAGAAGTGGTGTCGCTTTGTTTTGGTTCCCTCCGTTTGTTTCCCCAATCCCTATTAACATGCTCGAGTAGCCTAGTGTAGTCTTGCCAGTTGCTACGAGTTGGAATAAAAGATGCATATCCCAAACGAATTTTTCAAAAGCAAAACTACGCCGCATCAAGGAGTTTATTATGTAGGTCCTTGAGCGCAGGGGAATTATTTTGGGTTAAAACTGAATCCGGTTTGATAGTTCCGGCAAATTGTAGTCCTTTGAGTACTACAACATGACGTAAAGTGGTTTCCTCTCCCGACCGGATCAAACCTTGAAAAGTGAAGTGATCCCAGACTATTGCCGTCATACAGTATGTGCCACAGTACGCTTTATACTTGTATGAGATGTAACAACATTTAGCGTTGATCTTGACAACATGTATATTTAGACCTTCCAATCAACACCAATCACATTCATGGATTAAAAGTTCTCATTTGGATTCCATAGAGGTCTTTCTCCAGAGTGTTATGCTTCATCTTTTGGCGGTGTTGCACACCGAAAATAGCCAGTTTGATTCTGTAAAACGCAGGTTAGCTGGGGAGCACACATGCAGGGAAGGCTCCCTACTGAAGGAACAAATAAAGAGTGGGTTGAACGCAAAGGCAGAGGGATGCTCAGTTGCTTAACGCTGGTTTTTGACATTACCGAAACGAAGTGCATAAAAGCGCCAAACTTTTTTTGAGGCTTCTTTAGGACCTAACGATGGATTTTAGCCTTGGGTACCAAACTTTATTTTGATGTTTACCCATATAATATCCATATCAAGTTGGGCTCCCATCGACTTTCTATACAGGAGGAAAATACCCATAAGAAAATCTGCTCTAAGTAGGATGTGAGGGGTCTAACTAGGGGTTTGTCATGATTCTGAATCCATTGCAAGCATTTGTTTTGCACAGAAATCTTTCCTTGGGCTAGAAATGGCCCCCCAAAACACCCAAAAAACTGTGAAAAATGATGACTCATCACTAAACCATCGTTTTGTGGGGCCATTTCTAGCCCAATGAACGTTTTTGTGTGCAAAACAAATGCTTGCAATGGATTCAGAATCATGACTAACCCCTAGTTAGACCCCTCACATCCTACTTAAAGCAGATTTTTTATGGGTATTTTCCTCCTGTATAGAAAGTCGATGGGAGCCCAACTTGATATGGATATTATATGGGTAAACATCAAAATAAAGTTTGGTACCCAAGGCTAAAATCCATCGTTAGGTCCTAAAGAAGCCTCAAAAAAGGTTCTGCGCTTTTATCCGCTCCGTAGCGGTAATGTCACTAAGCCACTGAGCTATAATGGACGTCATGTCAACCGTGTTTCAAAGCTAAGGTGTTTGGAAAGGGAGCTGCACAGGGCAGATAAGCAGGCCAGGGTATTAACATCAAAAAAGGAAGGTGGATCGAGTTCAGACGGACCACATTTTTTGTACACAGGTTGATGACGTCAAATGAGAAAACATATCGTCGCTGTCGGGCAGAAACCTTATTGCATTCATATGTTTCGGGGGAAGGTGCAATGGTGGGCAAAGGACTGAACCTGCAGTAGCCTGGGACGGCTTCCAATTTCGGGCTTTTGATCCGGTCGGGAGCGGATGGTATCCTACGTCATTTTGTATTCAAAACGGACTACAGTTTGGCAGGAAACACCAAACCGGAAACACTTTTAACCCCTACTTGCGCATGCGCTAACTTGCGCATGCGCTAACTGGGTTGAAACTGTTTCCGGTTTGGTGTTTCCTGCCAAAGTGTAGTCCGTTTTCAATACAAAATGACGTAGGCTTTCTCCCAGCAGAAAGCCTGGTGAGGCGAGGTTAAACCTGCAGTACTTGAGTCAAAGTATAGATACTCCTAAGTACAGTACAATATCGTCGTTGTCGGGTGGAAACCTTGTATATCCAAAACCGTTCGTTTTTATCATTTAAAAAAAATAACTAAGCTAGTGAAAACAGACGATCTACAAGTGCGAGGCGTTGTGTGCTTGTAGATCTGCTGTTTTCACTACTTTTGTGCGACGGCCTTGTCTGATGAAGCAGGGCTTTACTTCACGAAAAAAACGTACAAATTTGAAACTTGGAGATACGAGGTTTCTGCCCGACAGTGACGATATGCTACTTGTGCAGGAAATGGATAGGCCTACTTTGTTACTGTATTGGAGTGATTTGTCATCTGGTACTGTGGGAGTATTTTGGTAGTCGACACATCTAAGTGTCAGTGAATATGATAAGGTCCCATCATTCACAGGTCACAATGTCAACAGCTTCATGTGACACCAGAGAAAGACACCCTTCAAATGCACACTACTGTACTGCCAACTCAATACAGAAGCCAGGGAAACCCTAGCTCTGGTGCATCGCGTCACCTCCAGTGACGGCAAATGAATAGACTGCGTTTTCTCAGCCCCTACCAGCGCTCAACTTGAGTCAAAATAAACAAAACTACTTCACTACTCACCAAACCAAAGGTAGTTTTGCATTGTTGAAAGTCTATTCAACAACGCAACGTGCTTGTAGATCGTCTGTTTTCACTAGTTTAAATCATTTTTAAAATGATAAATACAAAAACAAACGCTTTTGGACATACAAGGTTTCCACCCGACAACGGCGAAATATAACTCATGTAATTGGCCCACTGGCTTGTCACTTGTCATGATCTGAAATGGCAAAGTAGCAGCAGCGCTATAGAGAGAGATCTCTCTCTATAGCGCGCAATGAGGGCCTCTACAACTCTTTTTCCCGGGCTGAATCAGGGGCCCAACATGTCCCTGCTTCCAAGTAGAGGATGACACAGGAGTGGATTTTCACTCCTGTCCCGTCCCACTCCCGCAGAAAAAATCTTGTCCCATCCCAATCCTGGGCCAGAGTAAAAAAATAAATCCCATCCTGTCCCACTCCTGTACAATGACTCCTGGTCCCATCCCGCTCCCGAAAAAATTAAAAAAAATAAAATCGCGCAGATGTTTTTCCATTTTGATCCATATTATATTTGACATCATGTTTATTATTATATAATGTATAATTGTATAATGTTCGCAGTTCAAAGACCTCACTTTCCTGTGAAATTTATTTCTGCGATTTGATGAACTGATCTGGGATGATTCCCGCTCCTGCCCACTCCTGTTGATTTTCATTCCTGTCCCGTCCCGATCCTGGCATTAATACAAATTTGACTCCTGTCCTGCGGGAATCCCACAGGACCCACGGGAATTCCTGTCAAATGTCATCCTCTACTTCCAAGCACCCCTGCTGTCCCTGTCCTCTGTTAACCTGTCCTGTGTTCACTCAGTTCACTCCTCCTGACTCCTAATCCCTGCTCCTCCCTGCTTTAATCTGACCTCTGACGGATTAACAGCCTGCAGGATTACCTGTGCATTACAACATGGAAAAAGAGTTGGAGAGGCCCTCATTGCGCGCTATAGAGAGAGATCTCTCTCTATAGCGCTGCTGCTACTCAAAGATTTACCATTTCAGATCATGACAAGTGACAAGCCAGTGGGCCAATTACTGTACATGAGTTATATTTCATTGTTGTCGGGTGGAAACCTTGTATGTCCAAAACCGTTTGTTTTGTATTTATCATTTTAAAAATGATTTAAACTAGTGAAAACAGCCAATCTACATGCACACAACGCCTCGCACCGCGAGGCGTTGTGTGCTTGTAGATCTGCTGTTTTCACTACTTTTGTGCGACGGCCTTGTATGATGAAGCAGGGCTTTGCTTTGCGAAGAAATTTACACATTTGAAACTTAGAGATACGAGGTTTCTGCCCGACAGTGACGATTTACTTTGTTGGCCGCCCAGCCCCCATAATGGAACGAAGACCGACATTTTATTTTTAATTTCTTCCTAATGGCCGGCCTGGACCGTTCGGGAGTTGTCACGCTTTTCCCAATGGCCAGCACGTCCCTGATGCACCTCATTCAACATTTATGTTAACATATGCAACACTCACCTATACACAATCCACACTCATTCATACACATATATTACACTATACTATACAGTAAGTATAGCCTCGGAAACCCAGCCTTTATTTGGCGATGGGTAGAAAAATAAAGCCTGGGCGATAACTTTAAAATCACTGATGTAGGAAAATTTCCCTAACCAATCAGAGTGGAGGCGTCGCACGACTCGCACCGGATTTGTTGATGTCATGACGCAGCAGCGTTCTCTGCGCTGAGCAGAGGGGGTGGGACTCCCGGTGAGATTTGCCGGGGTCTTCAACAGGGGGTCCGGGACCCTCAGGGGGTCCTCAGAGTTACTACAGGGCGTCCTTCAAATCTCTGTGTAAAGAGTGAAAGGTCAAGTACCGGTATATTAATATTGACGGTTCAAGTGGTTAAATATCTGAAAACACAAATTGACATGAATCCAAAATACATCTGATGATTGTGCTGTCAAACAATGAAGCTATATGGAATCTAAAAGGTTGTGGGGGTCCCTGCTTCATCTCTCTCTCTCTCAGCCAAGGGGTCCTTGGCCTGGACATGTTGAAGACCCCTGATATAGCATAGTGTTACAGATGCTATAGGTCCATGCAGGGACGTGCTGGCCATTGGGAAAAGCGGGACAACTCCCGAACGGCCGGTCCAGGCCGGCCATTAGGAAAAAAATAAAAATAAAATGTCGTTCCATTTTGGGGGCTGGGCAGCCAACAAAGTAAATCGTCACTGTCGGGCAGAAACCTTGTATCTCCAAGTTTCAAATGTATACATTCTTTCGCAAAGCAAAGCCCTGCTTCATCATATAAGGCCGTTGCACAAAAGTAGTGAAAACAGCTGATCTACAAGCACACAACGCCTCATCTGAAATGGCAAATCTTTGAGTAGCAGCAGCGCTATAGAGAGAGATCTCTCTCTATAGCGTGTAATGAGGGCCTCCAACTCTTTTTCACAGGATGAATCAGGGGCCCAGCACGTCCCTGGGTCCATGTTTACCTGGTGTCCTGTTGTTACCATTAACATCATGATTCACTGGGCTGCCGGAGAGTGGTGGCACTCAGTTTGGTTGCTAGGCAACGTTAGTTAGATGCTGGGAAATGTCCTGAATATTTAACCAAAAACCCTATTTTATGATTTCATCTTTTCAGAAATGGCAAAAACATCGAGCATGAAGCCAATCTACAATATTAGTGAATTTATTGTAAATTATTGAAAAAAATTAAATAAATAAGTTTCCTAGGTTATGTTCATCATCATCATCATCATCAACTCTATTTGTGGACACTTCAAGGTCCATTAAAAACATACAAACACATAAAAACTCTAAAATACATACAAATACCGGTACATAAAACAACAGCTACAACAAGAGACACTCATACCAGTGTTTCCAGAACGGAGACTGATACCTTGTAGCACTGAGGTTGAAAGTTTCTTATTATTAATTGAGCTCATTAAAAATACCTCACAGATAAAATGGCTAGTGTACCAACATATTACTAGACAGACAGGCAGACTCATAGATAGATAGATAGATAGATAGATAGATAGATAGATAGATAGATAGATAGACAGTAATTAAGATGTGCCTGACAGAGATGAGTGGGTAGCAAAGACCACAGAGCTACTGGAGCTCCATGCATAACAGTCAGCATGTAGGCTGTGTGGAGGCGGTGTCTAGTGCGTGTGTGTGTGTGTGTGTGTGTGTGTGCGTAAGTGCGTGCGTGTGAGAGGAGAGAGAGAGAGAGAGAGAGAGAGAGAGAGAGAGAGAGAGAGACAGAGAGAGAGACAGAGAGAGAGACAGAGAGAGAGAGAGAGAGAGACAGAGAGAGAGAGCAGTGTGGCCTCACACCCACCCACACACTGTGGTTTGTTCTGTAGTTTTCATTTACTAGGTGCAATTTGGGGAAATTGCAAGTGTGGTTGCCTCGATCACATCATCCACACCTCCGGGGACCTGAGGAATACGCTGTGAGGCGTTGCGTTAGAGGCCGAGCAAAGTACGATTCAAATTTGGTGCTGGTCGGTGACATTATGGTGTTTCGTTGTTTCTTTTTCTTTTTATTATTATTATTAAGAAATGGGCTTCTCTCACTAATTTTGCAAGCCAATTACTTTGTCACATAGCCTACCCCCTGAGATCATGTGAAGTCATTTGGAGGGGATTGATCCTCCAAAAATATTGTTTATGCAATAGAGAATACATTGTTAACATTTGTGGTGCACCCTATGGATGAAAGTGGAATTTCCAATTGAATTGGAAACAAACCAACATAAAGTTTAAGTTCATAGAGGGTATCTGCACATTTCTAAAACGACTATTTAAGGAGTTTTTAATACCTAAAATGGCAAATTAAACATTGGCCAAATAGTCAAATATTAGAGGCAGAAATTGTGAAAATAGCCGATCTACATGCTTGCGAGGCGTTGTGAGCATGTAGATCGGCTATTTTCACAAACGAACGTGTTATACAAAACTAGCCCTTACCCGTTCAAAGATATGAGCTCTGAAATGATGTGCAGTGGGTGGGTTATGGGATGTGCACTGTGCACACAGTATATGAGGGATGGAAAGTAACTTTAACTGGTGCTTGCATGATAATATGTAGGAGCATCAATGTAAGAAATACCCGTTCCATTTAACGGCTACAGAGATACTGTGTACCGATCTGCATGATTTTTGGACAACATCTGTAACAGGGCCCGCCCGCCCGCACACACACACACACTCCCCCCCCCCCCCCCCCCCCCCCCCGTGTGTGTGTGTGGGTTTGTGTGTGATTGTGCATGGCCTGAACAACAGCGCCCCTCCCTTAACATGTGTGGTCACAAAAGGTACTGTCGGCTAAATAGATATAGATACACCATAAAAATGCGAATATACAGCATACGATTTGTGAAAGTGACAATCGGCCTTCACAGTTATGTCAGGTGTGTTCATATGCTGATGGTGATGCGATTTCAGATCAATTGGTCCAGCCACCGAGGAGAAACGCTGGGACAGACACTCAGACATTCGCTAAATTATATGTTAGATGTAATGTCTCGTCTCTTAGTGCTCGTCAGGGTGAGCGGTCCCCAGTTAAAATATGATTATTTTGGGGGTCGCGGCCTGAAAAGGTTGAGAACCACCGCTCTGACCTACGGTTCAAAGCCAAAACGTAAAGTGGCCTGTTGTAGTGCCACGCTGCCACCGACTGATGTATTTTTCTTTTCTTCTGTCAAGTAGTCTGGACTTTGAACCTCTCTACCAAGTGTGGTAGCTGTAGCCCTTACAGTTGCAGAGAAAATAATACTTCAATGGGAGTTCCAATTCAAGTCAATGGGACAAATTAATTAGCTAATAAATGTCTATAAATTAAACTGTATGACATATCCCAAGCCTTAAAGGAGAGCAAATCCCTAGCCTCCTTCAAAATCTTTATGAAAAGTCACCTATAGGCGGCTGCTACCCGTGACTTGTAAATAGACTAAGCCCCCATGCTCCCCCCCACCCTTTTTTCTGCCTTTGTATTTGATGTTATGCTTTTTCTGCTTTTGAAATTTATATTATCCTAGATAAAGTACTATGTTCTATCCGTCTGTCTTTCAATGTTATATGAGCTACTTAAAGTGTGGTTCCTGTGGAAATAAGCCTCGGCTTTCTAGGATCTCCTTTTAGTTGACCTTGAACCAGTGATTTGTACTGTCATGAACCTGTACTTGTTTCTATTGCAATCTTCTAATACATTCTTCAATCAATCAATCAATCCCTTAGCACATGATTCCCGATGACGCCAGCCGATATGACATTATGGCTTGTAATGGGTGTGTCGCCAAAGTAGCACTCCAAACTTTAGAGTTTATGCGTGACACTGACAATAAAGTCACACAATCATGTAATTTACCAATAAATTAATATAAATTAAACTGTATGGCATATGCCCTTTCTGGCAACCACTCTAATAAACAAGACATGATACATGGAAATATGTGTGTGTTTAGGTGTGTTGCGCATGCCATGCATGAGTGTGTGTGGTCAGTCTGTAAGTGAAAGTGGTCTTCAGTACAAAGCCGACACGTTTAAATCAGCCGACCAAACAAGTCACACACTACACATACATCCCCCTGCCCCCAACACACACACACACACACACACACACACACACACACACACACACACACACACACACACACACACACACACACACACACACACACACACACAGGGGACGTGGCGATTGTCCCGTACGGTGGGTCAAAACGGAGACAGCTTAAAGGAATTAAAAGATTATAGAATCAACTGATCCCCCCCCTCCCTCCCTCCCTCCGTGGAGCTCGATATAGCTCATTACCTCAGACACCATTATAACAGAACCACACTGATGTCATATACCTGTGCCTATCAGACTTTTTAATTTCAAGGACCACCACACAACTCATGAGTTACAGGGTCTATTTTGTTCCATTGTCTACACTCTCAGAGTTAAAGACGAAAGAAGATTTTTAAGGGAAACATGTATTATTATGGATATAAATAAGTAAACACAGTGAATATCTGCCAAATACATGGACATTGTATATTGACAAACCAGCACCTTGACATGAACCCAGAGATTACACACATTTATCGATAGACCAATATAGCTATATGGAAAGGGAAAGTAATTAAACCCCTCCTTTTAATTTTTTCTTCTTAAAAATGCTAAATTAGGTAACTTCGATACAATCGATTCTTTGCACTGCCGATTCGATACGATACAAAATAAAACAATACGATTCGATTTTAGCTGTTTTCATTTCGATATACTTAAAAAACGATATTTCGATACAGTTACTATATCGTTACACCCCTAACCATAACTCATGCGTTACAGGGTCTATGTTGTTCCATTTTCTACACTCTCAGAGTTAAAGACCCATGAGGGTCCATTTGGAGCCCCCTCAAGGACCCTTGAGGGTCCCTGCTGGACCCCACTTTGAGAACCCCTGTTATAGAGTGACTATAGTCACGCGTAGCCAGACAACTATTCCACAATCTCCGAATGCTATATAGAGTCTGGAACTACAGCTCCTGAACGGCGAGTATCGGAAGTAGCCAGTGCTGCACTGAACTGTAGTCCCATTGGAAACATAACAGAAACACAATAGCTCAGACAAAGTCATTCGAGCGGCCTATTCTTGTTATGGGTGTATAGTTTAAGAAAACGTTTGAAAACATCATGGAAGTAACACCAATAACACCAGAGAAAGACGTAATAACACCCCCAAAAATATTGAAAGGAAACTTAACGCTTCCAGTAGGACATGTTATTGTTACTGCACCAAGGGAGCGGTTGCGTCACATCCGCTTTATCTCACATTCATCGTTTCTATTTACGCTTGCCAGACTGTATGCCGGGAGCATTTGCCCAAATCGCAGAGGCAACAGTCTGGCCACGCGAGACTATAGAGTGACTGACATGTTAAAAAACAGAAGTGTCAAAATTACTTTCTAAAACGGCTAGTTCCATTCCTTGATTCTGATTGGCTGGTTGCCGTGGTACATGAGACTATAACCCACACCTTGAATCAGTTTATATCAAAATCGAGCGTTTGATTTTTCTCTCAAATCCTGCCGTGCGGGTGCTTCTAAGCACCGCCCGCACGCATAGGACAGTGACTGAATGGCTCCGGGCGGGGCTTGTAAAGGCGAAAAGCGCCTCTATTCTCCAGGCACATACTCGGCTGTTAGTGCTATGCTAGCGTTTTTGATGTGATGTTCACCCACATAGCAGCTAAATCTGGATGAAAATAAACATGTGTATGGATCGAATATGGTTCTTAACATGAGACTGATCTAACACATAAGTGTTGTTTCCCTATTTCTTGGCAAAAAGAATGACGTGACTTTATAGACAAAACAGGGTTCCGTAAGTTCAGTTCCTGGATGTGGCTGGTAAACAAGGAAATGTCTCTTCCTGTCGGCGGAGAAGTGTACTTTTTTCTTTAACTAATGGAATGCTATGATTTTCATGTTGCCATATTGTGACGGTATGTGACCGTTTTAGAAAAGCAATAAGCCACGCGAGGCTTGCGGTTACCGGGGTAGTATACACCGGCTGAGAGGGTCGGAAACACTCGGCTGACGCCTCGTGTTTCCCAACGCCTCTCTGCCGGTGTATACTACCCCGGTAACCACTCGCCTCGTGTTTCCCAGCACCTCTCAGCCGGTGTATACTACCCCGGTAACCACTCGCCTCTTGTGGCTTATTGCTTTAATAATATAGGCTTAATATAGGCTACTGTATACTGTATACACTTTGTGAACTTGCAGATCGGATATTTCCAAATAGCTGTTTCATAAAATAGGTCTCAAGTCTTTAATGTATGTTTTGTAATAATGATAATCTAATCAATTAAAAAGCAAAGTATTTGAGTCATACTTAGTTACTCTCCACTAGAGGTGGGACGTTCGCGAACAAATCGAGTCTTTTGAACGGCTCTTTGAAATGAATGATGGGATCCGGTTTGCTGTGGGGAGCCGTTCCTTTCTAAATGAACAGTGGTGGAAAAAGTAGCCTACTCAAATTATTTTACTTACAGTAAGTAAAAGTATCGATACTGCAATGTTGAAATACTGCCACAAGTCAAGCAGAAGTTCGGAATTCAAAATGTAAAGTAGCCTAGGCCTTTCGGTATCAAAATGTACTTAAAGTACCAATTGTAGAAAGTACTCATATACAGAATGTCCCATTTCACAAGTTTTCCAATAAATACAATTTAGAAAAATCTTTAGAAAATCTATATGGCAAAAATTTACATAGGGTTAAAGTAGCCTAATTTGTAATCATAAATTCATAATCAAAATCTACAAAGTAACTAATATGAGCCAGTCTTTTGAACGGCTCTTTGAAAGGAACGGATCCCAGAGATTTGGCTCACTTCAAAGAACCATAAATCCCATCTCTACTCTCCACCTATGGTTATAAACTGCCCAGAGTCACTGATCGAGGGATCGAACAAACCTGAGAAAAACTGCTTGAACTTTGAGAATGGGAACTAACTCTTCAAAATTGATTATTATTCTACAATACTGCCCAAAACTCTCAGATTATGTAACACTCTGAAATCCTGTGTTAAATGTAAATATACGTTTTTGTAAAAACAACACATATTTTGTTAAAAAGTTAAAGTTGTAGTGTGAAAGTATTGACCGATATAGAGTGAACTTTGTTCAGAACTTTGTTCGGTTAGATTATCCGACTTTGTTCAGTAATGGGGTCTCCCTGTCTCTTCATCTCTTTAGTAAAACAGAAAATAATTGTTCGGGTGGGTTGCCAATTTCACCCAATCAGGAGAGAGAACCCATTTATCAGCTTGTTGTTGGAAAATGTAAAACATATTTTCTGTTTTATTAAAGAACTGAACAAACACTCCATAGCAACGATTCCTATATCACAAGATAACGATGACACTTTTTTCAACCCCCCCGCACCCAAATATCACTGATGATTTCACAGTGTGTCTTTATTCATAGAATCATAGTTCATCGCTTGAACAAAATGACAAACATGATTAAACTATATGACAGACAGACGCAATGAACAGAGAATTAAAATGAGATAAAATGACTCACCGTTTTGAAGGTTGCTTCCGAGGAGTGTGAAGCGTTGTGTGTGTGTGTGTGTGTGTGTGTGTGTGTGTGTGTGTGTGTGTGTGTGTGTGTGTGTGTGTGTGTGTGTGTGTGTGTGTGTGTGTGTGTGTGTGTGTGTGTGTGTGTGTGTTTGTGTGTGCGCGTGCGTGTGCGTGTGTGTTAGTATGGATGGATGGATAGGCTATCACTGTGTCTTGCGCTGTGTAGATGGATCCAGCATTACTGAGACCAGAGAGAGAGAGTATACTGAGGAGAGCAGAGCAGGTTGGCTGAGAAAGGCTTAGTATCTCTCTCTCTCTCTCTCTCTCTCTCTCTCTCTCTCTCTCTCTCTCTCTCTCGCTCTCTCTCTCTCTACCTCCCTCTTCCTCTGTGTTTCCCTCTCTCTACCACTGTCTCTCTGACACACATTCTTTCTTGCTGCTGAGAATGGCTTACCGGTACTACCTCTCTCTCTCTCTCTCTATCTCTCTGTCTGTCTCTCTCTCTCTCTCTCTCTATCTATCTATCTATCTATCTATCTATCTATCTATCTATCTATCTATCTATCTATCTATGTATCTATGTATCTATCTATGTATCTATGTATCTATCTATGTATCTATGTATCTATCTATGCATCTATTTCTCTATCTCTCTCTCTCTCTCTCTCTCTCTCTCTCTCTCTCTCTCTCTCTCTCTCTCTCTCTCTCTCTCTCTCATATAGGAACATCCCCATGAGCCTGTCAGGTGGCTTGTAGAGCCATGTGCCTTCCAGCATACCACTGCCAGACAATGACGTTTGACACACGCACGCACGCACTTGTAAGAGTAAGTGTGCACACACAGAAACACAAGACCGTTTACAATAGTGCACTAAAATGAAGCTCAAACTGTGTGTGTGAGTGTGTGTGTGTGTGTGTGCGTGCGTGCGTGAGTGCGTGCGTGCGTGCGTGCGTGCGTGCGTGCGTGCGTGCGTGCGTGCGTGCGTGCGTGCGTACGTGCGTGCGTGTGTGTGTGTGTTTTCAGCTGTCTCTCCAGTGACAGACATGCAGACATTGATACTGGCGTACAATTAGCGGGTGTCTCCTGTTCCATATTTAGCATCAAAGAGACTCTGACAGTACATCTACAGCCTGTGTCTCTGTATCTTCATCAATGATATGACATCATACTTTATGATTATAGACAAACGTGCCCTACTGTAAATCTAATTATTTACATTATTTATAGCTTGCTTCTTAGCAGAAATGAAAATGAACAGTTATTTTTAAATGCATTTCGTCTGACGAACAATTGACAGCTTCCTTTCTCGGCTTTCGAGAGGTGTAGCCTATATTTCCAAATAGAATTTCGGAGATTGTAGTAATGATTTTGAACAATGAAAAATGTATACCGGTAGATATATTGTTATTCGATTACTTTGGTGGGAAAAGGCACAAAAAGAGAAATGAGATTTCTATTCCTTGAGGGACTGATTGTAAACAATCAGTCCCTCCTGTAGATGACATGCAGACAGGTGAGCTGCCCCCCTATTCCAAGACTACCTGGCTGCAGCCACTAGGGTCCTGTTGAGGTCCACGGGAGACAGGAACCTCAACAAGTGGCAGGAAGTGACCTCACACCTCTTTCTTGCTCTACCCCATGGAGGTTAAGTTTAGGGTTAGGGGTAGAGTTGGGTTGTCTAAAAGATAACATGTACACATATATGACAATGCGGCTCAAAGGGACTGTAGTGCCTTGGACTGCAAGGCAGAGACGTCACGTGACCTCCACAAGCGGCATGAAGTCACTTGCGCACTGTTTACAACAAGGGTTCATATTTTAGATTGTAATTAGAGAAAAGAAAAGATGGGTGTTAAAATGTTTTCATTTACTGCTTTCTGTCGTTTTAGCCATTTTAGTATTTTGATTTCAGTGTTTGGGGGCATGCGTACAAGTGACTAAATAGATAGTTTTAGACACAATAAGCTGTCAATTTCTTTGTTACAGTTTTTTTCGATTGCTAAAACACATTTTTCAAAACTGTACGTTTGTTTCAAAACTGCACACACAAAACTCCAAACATCAAACACAAATTGCTAAACCCTGGCATCCCTTTGCAAAACAACTCTTTGCCATCAAATCTCTTAACATGTTCACAAAATGGAACTCGTGTTTTCATTTGGTAAACACAGCCATATTTTCACATGACACACACATGCATTCATTGAATAAACACAACTAGCTTTTGGCTGAACACTACCAAGCATGAACAGAACACTGAGGAGCAAAATTGAAAACACAATTGTCGAAATGGAACACACTGAATGAATGTCAATTACTCTGGTAAATGAACCAATTCCCTTTTTGTAAAATGACCCAGTGTATGCCCACTAATCTCATAGACAAACATAAAACAGCACACAAATATGCAGACAAAACATTTTATTGACTGTAGGTCCAAACGTTTACCCCCAAACACTCCAAACACACAACGCCTCGCATCGCGAGGCGTTGTGTGCTTGTAGATCGTCTGTTTTCAATAGTTTTGTGCGACAGTCTTGTATGATGTAGCAGGGCTTTGCTTTACCAAAAGACGTACACATTTGAAACTTGGAGATACAAGTTTTCTGCCCGAGAGTGACAATATTTTAGTGATTACAGTATGTTGCGAGGAAAACGTTGAGATAATAGCCATTTTGGTTAGAACTGACTGAAAATAACTTTGTACTTCAAGTTTAAAATTATACTAAATAATATTTTTTCAAGTGTCCAAATAAATTCCAAATATTATCAAATGATCTCGCGTCACCCCTGGACTGCCGTCGTGGCACCCCAGGGTGCCCCATCACCCACTTTGAAAACCCCTGACAGGCCTCAAAGCCCACATCTCCACAAGCCTCCTCCATGGCCTGAAGCAGTGGGACCTGGCTCTGAATTGCTCGCCTGACCCGAAAGTTTCGAGATTTGAATATTTGTGTGTTGTGGATTGATGCTTTGAGATTTTATGTGAGAAGTGTGTGCAAACCTGAAAAGTGTGTCTTGTGTTTTGACAACAAGGTGATGTGAAATTTACATCAGAGTGTAAAGAAGGAAAGTCAGAGTCTAATATGATAAGGAAATCTAAAGTAGTAACAAATTGAGTCAAGCGATTGGGGACAGAAGTAAAGGTTGTGAAAATTGTGCCAAATTTTTGAAAAATGTGTTTTAGCAATCGAAAAAAAAACTGTAATTTACACCAGCCCCGATAAGTCACATCTGCCCATGAAAGATTGCGATGAATCTTGGGAATGGGCTATTTGTGTCTAGAATTACATATTTAGCATGCCCCAAACTGGGGGCATGCATGCAAATGCATTTTTTTTGGGGGGGGGGGGGGGGTGTATCTGGCCCTGTTACAGATGTTGTCAAAAAAATCATGCAGATCGGTACACAGTATCTCTATAGCCATTAAACGAAACGGGTATTTCTTATTGATGCTCCTACATATTATCATGTAAGCACCAGTTAAAGTTACTTTCCATCCCTCATATACTGTGTGCACAGTGCACACCCCATAACCCACACACTGCACATCATTTCAAAGCTCATATCTTTGAACGGGTAAGGGCTAGTTCTAATAATTTATTGATTATTCTTTAGGATGAAACAGGAGTTCAGCATGTTGTATCTGCAGTAGACTACTGTACCTTAGAGGAACCCCCTTGTGTTGCTATGGAAACCACTCTCTCTCAAAATTAAGTGTTTTCTAAAGATAGAAGGCATATAAAAACACTCATGTGCGCACGCACAACTTTTGCATTTTTTTATCCTTTAAAAAAAACGTCATTCTTATTTTGTGCTTTCCCCCACATCTACAGTATGTGCTCACAAACTATCATCACAATGCGATACATCGTGAGATAGAGATCGCCACTTTTGCGTGATGTATGATGAATTGCGGTATACAGTCAGGGACGTGCTGGCCATTGGGAAAAGCGGGACAACTCCCGAACGGCCGGTTCATTCCCGGCCGGTCCAGGCCGGCCATTAGGAAAAAAATACAAATAAAATGCAAAGCAAAGCCCTGCTTCATCATGCAAGGCCATTGCACAAAAGTAGTGAAAACAGCAGATCTAAAAGCACACAACGCCTCGCACCGCGAGGCGTTGTGTGCTTGTAGATCGGCTGTTTTCACTAGTTTAAATCACGGTTTTGGACATACAAGGTTTCCACTTATAGAGAGAGATCTCTCTCTATAGCGCGCAATGAGGGCCTCTCCAACTCTTTTTCCCGGGCTGAATCAGGGGCCCAGCACGTCCCTGTATACAGTATAAAAGGCAAAATTTTTTTTTTTTCCCGACAGGAACGATAGATAAATGGGAACAGATGAAGCCCCGGACCACTGGTTGAAAACTACAGGTCTATACTATTATGTGGAGACTAAAGAAATAATTGCGACCGTCAGGTCGCAGTTTAGTATCAAAACCTCCACCGGCCGTCCGTCCGTCCGTCGGTCACACGTCACACGTCACACCTTTGCCCTGCTCATATCTCCGCATCAGTATGACATCACACTGCTGACATCAGTATGACATCACACCGTACACAAATGACCCTTATATAAGACCGGCATTATCTACCGACAGATTAGTAACAAGATGTCGAAATCGTCTAGGAAGGATGGTGTGAGTCATGCTGGCACCCTTCGCGGCAGGAGGAAGCTGGTGCAATCGACCTCTTGGCTTGTCGGGACCAAGCCCCCAGAACCCAGGGCTAGATTTGAAGCAGCCCCGATGGTGGCCAAAGTTGGAACTGCAGCCTAAACGCGCATTTTGGCCCCGCCCCCTCCACTCCAGACAATCCTTCCTCTGAGCGGAGAGCAGCGTGTTCCCCAGAATGCACCTGGATTAGCAACATGCTAGCACGTAGCCGTTGCTTCAAAACGCCACTGAGCACTTGCATTGAAATGATAGTGGGGGCGGGGCTTGTCCGCTCTCTATTTTATATATACTCTATGGTCGGGACCCCTGCCTACTAACGGGGTGGCAGGCTATCACCTCAGACTAGAACCCGTACGGGGTGGCCGACACCAGCCCATTGACAAGAGAGAGGCCTTGATGTCTCTTTGATGGAGTGGCCAGTTGACTAAGAGTTTCCGTTCGGGCCTTCTCGATATTGTACAGATTTCCACGGGAAATCTGGGGGTGGCTGTTACAAAGACCCTCACTCACCTTCACGTCATGTGGCTAGTCGTTAGGTAGCCATAGTTACACGTTGAAGGTTGAATCTCCAACACATCCCTCCATATATGGAGATAACCGACGAATCTCACTAAGTCTGACCTCACAAGCCCCATATTTGGACACGAACAACATATAACTCCATATATAGAGACATAGCTGCTGACATCAGTATGACATCACACTGCTGACATCAGTATGACATCACACCGTACACAAATGACCCTTATATAAGACCGGCATTATCTACCGACAGATTGTGGAGATAAGCGACCAACGGTCGCTTATCTCCCGATTAGGGAGTCTTACTGGTTAATAAATATATATATATATATATAACTAATAGTTTAGCGAATGTCTTTCTAACCATCTGCATGCTGACATCACTGATATACTACACAGTTTCGCCACCATATTTAACTATTCATTTAACGAATGTCTGTCTGACCATCTTCTTGACACCTGCATTGAGGGCTGCGTGATTTCCCAATCCGATCAGTTGCTTGGCGGCCCTCTGTTTCCTGTTTACATTTTAGCGCCAGACATGAAGAATCTCCTCAGTTGTGGGTGAGCTGTCGTCAGGTTGTTTACCGGTAGTTTACAGCATGGCTGAGAAACTAATATCTGATTTCTTAACAGCACATTGGATGCCAACGACGTGCCCACACGTCAAACTCTTTGATGTCTCCCAGTGCCCATGACACGCTTGGCGCGTGGGTTATTGTTTTATATTAAACTGTAGCTAACTGTATGGGGCAGCCGCGGCTGAAGAGAAACACTCCAGTTCCCCCATCTGTAGATTATTCCAATATGTGACTTACCTACTTGCTGATTACACCAGTACCTTTTTTGTGCAACTCCTTCAATGCCATTGATGATTCACAACGAGTTTATTTTAGAAGCCCTCACTCCCATTGAGGAGTTTTTTGAGCGGTGGTAAACCGCTCCATAGAGTGGCTGTGCGTGTGTCTGTAGCCTTTTTCCTCAGCGTTTTGCCATAGCAAAACGTGTGTGTGTGTAGCATAGCCTGTACATCCTAGACTCAAATCCTAGTCTGAAGACGTTATGCAAGCACGACCACCGCTCACTTCACATTGGGTGTGATTTGTTTTTCACAAGTTAGCCACCAGGTCCCTAAAAACTTTAATCACAGCAGAAAACGAAACATGTAAAATGACGTCATGCAAAAAGCACCGCTCCATCTACTTCCTGTTTATCTTTTTTTTCCCCACAGAAACTTCTATTTCTCTGCTTCTGTAAGTCCAGTAACCATGGAGTTAAAGACTGGTTCACCTTCATGTTCACCTTCACTCTTCCATTGGAAATAATAAAACTGCTTCTGGTCTTCTAAGGTGGCCACGTGCTTCACACAGATACGGGAAGTAAAAGGGGAGATGGCATGTCTTGCTATTTCCGTCTTGGCTAATGTCTCCTGTCATGGAAATTATGAAGTATTTAGTAAAACATTGTAATGAACAAAAATGTTATTTGATCTATGACTGTCATACTGTCATACTGTGTGACTATTAGGTGTCACTCTTTCCCGTGGCACGATGCATGAGTGGATCTCCGGCAGCTGTTAACATATTCTTGATATAGCATAGTGATGTGAGTTCCTATATCCTGGTTCTTGTTATTTATTGTCACCTGTGCCTTGTTTAGGTAGGCTATTAGGACTAGCAGCTGCAACAGGCTGTCTGTCAAAGGGTGTTAAAACTAGGCCTGGCCTATCTATCTATATAGCTGATTGTTAGACTTGTATGGAGGGAGTACTATACCCAGGCCACTGCTGGGAGAAGTAGGTCTGTACCAAGGCACAAGGCTGAGGGCAGAGAAGGTTTTAGACTTGAGATTGCAGATGCTGTATTAATGGACTTGTTGCTATTATCTCTAAATAAACCAAACATCTACTGTACAACTCGTCACCTTGGATTGGACTCCATATTTCTCTTTGACACTCCCCCATTGGAATTCCCCTTCGGGCTATAGTGGCCAAGGTGTTTGGCTTTAGTATCCCTTCCTATGCGGTAGACCCCGGGTTCGAATCCCACTCAACACTTCTGAACAGACTGTCTGCTGTGCAGTGCTGCCTGGGCTGCCGTTGCCATGGTGATCAATTTACCATATTAGGGAGCACCTGGCTCCCTGATTGGCCGACCCGTCCCATCGGCTTTGTGGATTGGTCAAACTTTACATCATGTGTCGGCCACTGAACTATATAACTGGTGGAGTTTCGCATTAACACTATAAACAGCAGGACACAAAAGAGGGGGGTAAAGTCATTTAATCGGGGTTCCTTCCGTGAGAAATGTTTTGCTGGGTGGTGTGTCAGAGAAAAGGTGAACAGCATCATGCTTCTGTAGCGGTGGGACACCAGGTGTACTCCTTTGGAGGAGACAAGGGTGACAAGAAGATGGAGGTTCACGTCTTCAACACTGTGTCTTTAGGCCGGAAGAAGTTACCATCAGTAACCACTGGAGGAGAAGATCACCATGAGGTTCCTCCCATGCGCTGGGGACACACTGCTGTGCTGGTAGAAGACACTGTCTACCTCTGGGGCGGATGTAGATATTATGATCAATACCACAATTTGCTTGATCGATACTACTCCATATCACATGATCGATACTACGATGTTCTTCATGGATTTGATGTCGACACCCACAGATGGTTCAAGCCCAGGACTTCTGGAACCGTTCCAGAGGCAAGGGCCGGCCACTCAGCCTGTGTCTTGGGGGAGATCATGTATGTCTATGGAGGAATGAGGACAGAAGTTAGTGGACAGATTGACGATATCTATTTATTTAGAGGTATCTATAAGTTGGACATCACCACAATGGTCTGGTCTTTAATTAAAAGCAGACACATTACATCGCCCGTCCCATCAGGTCACTCTGCCACCATCGTCGGGAAAAAGATGTTTGTATTTGGGGGCTCGGTGAGGAGCTGTGACTACGATATCAGCGTGTTTGACACAGAGACCGACTGCTGGCTGGCGACGCCTTCTGCACAGGGTCGTCCAGAAGAACGCAAGTGTCATTCAGCCTTTACCCACCATGGACAGCTGTACATAGTTGGTGGCTACAGAGGTGAGCGGCACTTAAAGGGGTTATGCCACCTTAAGGGTTACTGTCACCTTAAGAAATTATATTAAAAACAAGTTAATATTTGTTTGATGTCATTGTGGGAATGCACGATAAGCCAATCAAATTAATTAATTGACTGTTACTTACTGTATGTCTGCACAATGTACATTTTCTTCCCATCGCCCGCAGGCTCGCTCTCACAGTCACAGCCCTCACAACTTCTCTGCTCCCACAGGGCTAGCTAGCTGGGCTAGCACTAAAGCTAACCAGCTAAAGACACACATTTATATATGAATCTGTGGCTATAAAAATTATATTTCCGGTGGTTACTGGTTGTTACTTCCCCATTGTTCATGGGAATATGCTTGTTTATGTTTATTCATTGAAATGGAAAACACGATGTTTTCACTGAGTTGGGCAGCTGCGCTCGAACTCATCGAACTGCGTGCGGCTGGCCAGGATAGATGTGACGTTCGCGAACGAATCAAGTCTTTTGAACGGCTCTTTGAAATGAACGATATGATTCGGTTCACAGTAGGGAGCCGTTCCTTTCTAATGAACAGTGGTGGGAAAAGTACTCAATTTCAGAGATCCAGCTCACTTCAAATAGCCATAAATCCCATATCTGCTGGCCAGGCTGTCTCCTGTCTGTCTCTCTACTCCTCCGAGTGGAGGGGGCTGCGCTACGGGGGATGGGATCATTTGATTCAGAGATTTCAGACCGTTTTAAAAAAGACCACGTGACCTACTGTATCCTACTGTATCATACTATTATAATTTCGGGGCGTGGCAGGACCCCTTTAAAAGATTTGTGGACATTCAATCCAGAGACCTTCTCATGGAAAGAGGTTTGGGCCAGGGTGAAAGGCACGTCTAGGATTATGGGCTGCAACATGGTGGGACATCGCATCACCATCGGAGGAAGCGAAGGACGTTTACTGTATTTGCGCGTCTTAGATTTAAGTCCTAGTCTGAAGACATTATGCAAGATACATTTTATTCGGTACCGTCTCAAGTTGTCGGTGCTTCCACACAACATCAGGTGGGAACTTTTAGCCATGACTGACATTAACACGGAAAATAAGCAACAATCAGTTGAAAAACTGCACAAAGAAAAGCTACACTACACATAATGTATTGAGAGCTTGTAGAGTCTGTTTGTGCTCCACATAAAGAAATACAAAACAGAACGGCAATGGAAGCCCAAATATCCCAGAACTTAAGCAAATTATGTGTCCCAAAACAGCTTCCCATAAACCCTCTCACTCCTCGAGGCACAAGTCCTCCGTAGAATGTCTCTCTCAGCATCTCTAGCGTCAGGAGACGCCAGGGCTCCTCCTCTGCAAGAGCCACAGACGGGGACTGGAGTTAGAGACGCAGCTCAGAGGCTCGTGGGTAGGGATGGGACGATATGAAAATGTCATGTCAACTGTGATTTACGATATTATTATCATCGCAATAATCAAACTAGAAAGGTCCAATTGGAAACCACACTAAATATCCCCGAAATCCATAATCCTGGGGCGGAACATTTCACCCAAAAATCACTGATCTACAAGCTCACAACGCATCGTGTTGTGACCGTGTAGATCGGCTATTTCTTGGCAGAGATGTGGTCGAGAGTAAAAAAAAAGAAGACTATTTTCAGGTCAGTTTGACCAATTATAGAGGGTTTAAATGGTACCAGATATGCAGCTCGGCAAATAAAAGGTGACTTGATCCCGGTGCATGACGGAGGACAATTTCACGATAAACGTAATTCTCCACGAGACGATTATTGTGAGTGTCTTTTATCACGATAAACGATAACGATATGGTCCCATCCCTACTCGTGGGTCATCTCTCAGGTCAGAGCAACTCCATGAACCTGAATCCGCCTGGACCTCCTCTGACACACTGCGCTCCAGAAGATCACACTCTTTTTTCTTTCTTTTTTTTATCCCACGATTTTGCAACCCATTTTCACCCAGTGCCAATTGCCTACGTAATCCTGGGCTCTGCTATCCCTCTGCCGCGCCTGGGGAGACAACGGACTGACCTCATGCTTCCTTCAATCTTTTCACCTGACAGGGGGGATTTCCCCGGGAGGGACGTAGCAGGTGGAAGGTTCACGTTAGTCCAACCAGTTCCTTTCCCCTCCATCAAGCGCCCCGGCTGGCCAGGGGGAGGCATTATTGGGACCAGGATTACTGCATGTTTTTTGTGAGGGTATCAACCCTAGGAGACATGGGGAGAACATGCAAACTCCACACAGAAAGGCCCTATCGCCGACCCCACCTAGGGTGTGGGCGCTGATAACGCGGAGGGAGAAACATGCCCCCAACACCCACAGCGTCCCCCGGCGGGAATCTAAACCCAGGACCCACGATCGAACCCACTGCGCCACCGTGCCCCAACCGTGGCACACTCTTAAAGGTGATACACCATGAAAATTCACTTTTCCTATTTTAAAACCTTTTTTTGGGGTCCCACTAGCACCTTCTATCCTCACAAAGTCCCATTTCAGACCGTTGTGTCTTTCTCTGGTTTTGGGAAGGTGGAGGTTAAAAGCATCCCACGGGTTCTCAAAACAGGCCGTCCAGATTTGCTGCCGTTTGTGACGTCATAAACGGACGTTTTTTTTTTTTTTTTTGTTTTTTTCCGAAAAGATTGACAGCTGAAAATGCTCTGAGAGCCATTCACAAATGAGAGGCTCTCTATTCAGGAGTGGTAATTTAGCCTCAGACCTTTTGAAAAACGTTTTTGGGACATAAACAATATGACATAAATACTTTTTAAATGCATTGTGTATCACCTTTAACTACACTCTGGTTAAGAGCTTCTGTGCAAGTTCTACTTGATTAGATAGCAAGCAGGTTCCATCAGCATAGTCCAGGTCTGTCAGGGTTTCCGCAGAGTGTCTTGTAGACCTTTTTGGAGTAATAGTGAAGCCAAGTTCTTGCTCCCGTTCCCCTAATAGCCTGTCTTAGGACCCCCCCATGAATGTTAACTATTGAAAAATAGCAGATATACAAGCTCACAGCACGGCACTTCTGCTATTTTTGAAAAATGTGTGCAAGAAACTTATGTTTCTAAGTCAGTGGTGCTCAAACGTTTTCATGTGAAGGACCCCCAAGATGATATGTATTTGGCCACAGCTAGACCCCCCATCTCAAAATATTTAGTTCCAGGGACCCCTCCGTGGAAGCCGAAATTTTAGTTACAAATGTTTGCTTAAAAAATACATATTCAAAGATTTGCACACATTTTTACGACTTTTCAAAAATAGCAGATCTACAAGCTCGCATAGAGCTTGTATATCTCTATCTGCTATTTTTCAATAGCTAAAGTTATACTATAGGGCCTAATAGCCTGTCTTAGGACCCCCAGTATATGAAAAGGACGGGGGTGAGCGTGTCTCTTGCAGCCCTCCAGTTTGGATTTGTTGATGTTTATCGGTAGGACAAACATCTTCACTCTGCATTGACTGGGGATGCAGCAGATATAGGGATTTACAGACCACAACTAGAAGGAGGTGGAACAGACAGACAGACAGACAGACAGACAGACAGACAGACAGACAGACAGACAGACAGATAGATAGATACCTTTAATATCCCAAGGGGGAAATTCAGTTGTCCAGTTGTAGCATAGCAGTATACAGTTATTTACAAAGTTACAGAGAAGTAAGACAAAAGATAGATAAGAGTAAAAGAAAAAAAAAGAGCAGTACAGTACCAATAAAGAAAAGGTGCATCAATAGAGGGGGCGAATAATATATAAGTATATAGTCTATACATAAATTGACTTACAAAAAGAGACCGTAACAGTCAATGCTAGTTAGTGCAACAAGTATCTCACTGACATTGTTAAACAAAGCAGAATACTCAGAAACTACCAACACAACCTAATAGTGCAAAGTAAAAAATCAGTGCGAAAAAACTAACAAAAAAAGCAGCTCAGAGAAGAAGAAAAGACTAGGGAGCGTGTCACCGCAAGACGCACATGAGCACTCTCCCTGGAAGGTCCTTAGGGGTCAAAGACAGATAGACATGTCCCAGTGTCCCACTAAGTTCCTCCAGTAGAACAAATGGACAGGTGGAATAAAGGATTAAATTAATAAATGAATGAATGAGTGATCCATTATGTCCTCCCACTCACGGTCCCATAACAGAACACTGTGCCATCCTCGATGGCATGCCACATTCACCACTCGTCCTCTAATGAATTCAAGTGTGTGTTGCTGCGTGTGCGCTGTGGTGCATGCGTGGGCCCCGCGCAAGCCTGTCTTGTGTTTTGTGGAGAGAGAGAGAGAGAGAGAGAGAGAGAGAGAGAGAGAGAGAGAGAGAGAGAGAGAGAGAGAGAGAGAGAGAGAGAGAGAGAAAGAGAGAGAGAGCAGTGGCGTCAGTTCAGAAAAAGCTAAGGTATGTCATGTTGCCATACCTTAGCAACAGGCATGATAAAGTACATTTATTTTAAGAAGTACATTACATTTTTACCCTGTTTCTACGGTTTCTTGGGCTGGATATGACTGCCTGGAATGGTTGTTCAAGTGCAGCTAGACTTGGCACGTGCCACAATTAACAATAATGCATTGCACCTGTGCAGCTGACCTGGGAATATACCATTTTGTCAAGTGACCATTTTGTAAAATTTCATTTTGCATTTGTAGTTATTTTACTGTAATTTAACAACACAATAACCAGAACAGATAGACAAAGAGACATTCATGGATTTATATTTAAAAGTAACTTTTATTTTCCCCCTGGACCCAGGGTATGGCAGCTGCATACCCTTGCCATATCCAATTGACGCCCCTGAGAGGGAGAGAGAGAGAGATTGAGAGAGAGAGAGAGAGAGAGAGAGAGAGACTGGACCTTTACAGCACGTTCAAGCCTCTCCCACCCACTCACATTCTGTTACAGAGGACCAGCGGACCAGCGGAATCAGGCCAGGCTTTGTCATTTGCCAGAGAGCACAGATGGAGGCTTGAGTTCAATATCTTTCGTTTTTTTTGTTGCATTCCTAAGACAATAATTTGATTATAGTCAATTTACCTTTGCAATTTATTTATGGTACATTTACTAAAGTCTCAAACATTTTGGGCGTGAACTACTCCTTTAAAGCCTTTTTACGCTTTTCATCGCCCACCATTTAGACAGACAGACAGACAGACAGACAGACAGACAGACAGACAGACAGACAGACAGTGATAGAGAGACAGAGAGAGATATGAACAACAAATGCATGAAAGTAAAACAGAATACAAGCCTGATATTTTGCAACGTAAGGTTGCTCCACTCAGCGTCCAGCCAACTAATAGTAGCCTAAGGGGATTTTATAAGATATTTGACCATCTTCTCCGTATCGTCTGAGAATGGCCACTGGGGGCGCAGTACTAATGCATTGTCAATGGAAGGTTGTTTGGTGTTTTGTCGTTGCCGTGTCTCTTGGCCAAAAGACAGGCTGTGGTTGAGCTAGAGACACGGCAACGACAAAAAACCAAACAACCTTCCATTGACAATGCATTAGTACGGCGCCCCCAGTGGCCATTCTCAGACGATACGGAGAAGATGTTTCACGCATATGTGTGAGTCCAGCCTAAGAGGCAAAATCTCATCAAATGGTGGTCCCTGGCTCAAATGCCAAATAAATAATGGGCCTTGATGTGAAAAAGGTTGAAAACCACTGAATGATATGAAGATTGATTATATATGGGTGAAGTTTGGGTAAAATATCTGAATAATACCCTTCCACAACTGGTTGCACTGTGGTTTGCAGTGCTGGTATCTTGGCTGTCAGCAGGGGCGTCACACCAAATTCTGGGCCCTGGGTACAAGGATTCACTGCGGGCCCCCCATGAATGTTAACTATTGAAAAATAGCAGATATACAAGCTCACAGCGCGGCACTTCTGCTATTTTTGAAAAATCGTGGAAATGTGTGCAAGAAACTTATGTTTCTATGTCAGTGGTGCTCAAACGTTTTCATGTGAAGGACCCCCAAGATGATATGTATTTGGCCACAGCTAGACCCCCATCTCAAAATATTTAGTTCCAGGGACCCCTCCCCGGAAGCCGAAATTTGAGTTGCAAATGTTCGCTTAAAAAATACATATTCAAAGTTTTGCACACATTTTTACGACTTTTCAAAAATAGCAGATCTACAAGCTCGCAGCGCGGCACTCGGTGCCGCGCTGTGAGCTTGTATATCTGCTATTTTTCAATAGCTAAAGTTACTATAGGGCCCCCCTCCACCTTGGGCCCTAGTAACTCAGTCCCACTTTCCTACCCCTTGTGACGTCCCTGGCTGTCAGAATGCAGGCATCCCGCCGCGGTGACATTGCTAGGCCGTTAGCATGCCCAGACAGAAATAGCTGTGGTGTCATACATTCTGTGTCGCTGTTGGGAGCACACATGTTCCGTACCCTGGGCTGTTGGGGTGTGTGGGTGGGTTGTACTCCTCCAATGCGGGAAAAGTCTGACACATATGCAGGGGCGTGCTGGGCCCCTGATTCAGCCCGGGAAAAAGAGTTGTAGAGGCCCTCATTGCGTGCTATAGAGAGAGATCGCTCTCCATAGCGCTGCTGCTACTCAAAGATTTGCCATTTCAGATCATGACAAGTGACAAGCCAGTGGGCCAATTACATGAGTTATATTTCGTTGTTTTCGGGTGGAAACCATGCATGTCCAAAACCGTTTGTTTTGTATTTATCATTTTTAAAATGATTTAAACTAGTGAAAACAGCCGATCTACAAGCACACAATGCCTCGGAGGTACATTTTATAGATGATAAATACAAAACGGTTTTGGACATACAAGATTTCCACCCGACAACGACTATATGCTATAAATATAAGGTGCTGGGAGTGAAAATTATAATGTAGGGGTGCCTCGGATTAAAAAAATATTCATGGGGTGCCCTGAGACAAAAAAGTTTGGGAACCCCTGACACAGGGCTTAAGTGGTTAAAGTACAACAACATCTACACTCAGAATATACACAGACACAGCCTATAGATACTGTGTATAGGTCATTACATTTTTCTCAAAATGATTTTTGTTTTTACATTGTGAAATGATTTAAAAAAATGATTTAAAAAATGTTGCCAAAAAGAGAGAGAGAGAAAAAAATGCTGACATTGACGTGACTCCTTTCTAAATAGTAGGACTTGTTATTGCATTGGGTTCCGCCCTCTGTTCAACTCAGTGAGTTGAGAATGGAAACACTGCCCTCATGTGGATTCTTTCATATCACACTGTAACACTGTTAGTGAACAAACACTCGGTGGGAAGGATTCCTGTCACAATATAGAGCCGTTTAACACTGTTACTGAACAAGCACTCTGACGCAATGATTACTGTGACAACGTGGAGCAGTTTAACCCTGTTATATTCCTACCTTGAGGCAGCAGCAGCAGTTAGTTGTTTCTCCAACACAGACTGGTTGGACTTCCTGGTCAGGCGAGCAGGCTGGGTGTGAATTCCTTGGCTACAGCGACATCTGTTGATGGGGACCTACTGATAGGTTTTATTTCACCAGACTCTACCTAGCTCCAGTGGGTTGGGGCGGCCGCGGCCGCTTCGCGGCCGCTGCCAGAGCACGCAGTCCGGCTTGGGTGCCCTCCGAGACCTCGGTGTCTGAGTCTGGAGCTCTGTGAAAAAAAAGAAAAAAAGAAAAAAAGCCAGCTGCTGAGCGGGCGTGCGTGCGTGCGTGCTTGCGTGCGTTCAGTGCAATGTGAATGCATGTGACCTATTGATAGGAAGATAGATAGATACGTAATAAACATGATTTGGTACAAGCTCAACTAAAAGGAGATCCCAGTAATGTTTTTGGCTTATTTCCACAGGGAAGTCATTCATGAATGAACGAATTATTGATATAGGACTGTCATAGGTACAGTGTCATTGCCAGTACAGTTCACTGGTACAAGGTCAACTAAAAGGTGATCCTAGAAAAGACTAAGTCAGGGGGAAACAATTTAAAAAATAAAACAATAAAAACAGCCGATCTACAAGGCTGCATGTGGGCTTGTGGATCAGCTGTTTTGGGTAAATGTGGGTTTGTATTGACCCCTTTATCGAGTGATTGATTGAAGACTTTACGACAAGTTTCATGACAGTACAGTTCACTGGTACAAGCTCAACTAAAAGGAGCTTTATTTATTGAATGAATTATTTCCCTGTCTCCACACCAGGCCCAACTGCGCCGCCACTGACTGATAAATTGCGACCGTCGGGTTGCAGTTACTATCGAAACCTCGACCGGCTGTCTGTCTGTCCGTCACACTTTTGCCCTGCTCATATCTCTGCAACCGCTTTCCCGATCCGTGCCAAATTTGGCACACACAGTCCTTGCCTGCCAAACTACGATTCTCACATGGCCCTCCTCTTCTAGCGCCACCATGAGGCCAAAACTCATTCTGGACACTGCTCCTACAAATCTTGCCCTAAAATCACACAAATCGGTACACACTTGCTCTACGCTCATGTCATCAACATGGATCTGTCCCATGTAGCGCCACCTTCAGGCCGATTTTTTTAAACCCATTTTTGGACACTACTCCTACAGATTTTGCCCTAAAATCACGCAAATCGCTACGCAGTCAGTATATATTAGGGAGTCTTACTGGTTTAATTATTTATTTCCCGACTATGTTTCCGAGACTGATTATTTATTTATTTATTTCCCGACTATGTTTCCGAGACTGATTATTTATTTATTTATTTATTTCCTGACTGTTTCCGAGACTGATTATTTATGTAATTAATTATTTATTTATTTCCGCCCCTGGACTCCGCCCCCCCCCAGGCGTCTGCCTATCGATCGGCTGGGCTTTAAAGAGCCATAACTCCGGTTTGCAGCGTGCTACCGTCTCCAAACTCGCTTTCTGGCTTCTCGTGTTACTGGTATTAAATACCACATACAAGCTCACGGAAGCTCCATCCAACTTCTGCGCAATGCATTATGGGATGTTGGAAAGTTGTGGATACTAGCAACAGAGTATTTAAATAAATAAATAAATATATAATGAATGAACGAACACATGAATAAATAAATAAATAAACAAAGAAAGTATGTGTGTGTGTGTGTGTGTGTGTGTGTGTGTGTGTGTGTGTGTGTGTGTGTGTGTGTGTGTGTGCGCGTGCGTGCATGCGTGCGTGCGTGCGTGCGTGCGTGCGTAATTACTGCCTCCTCGTTAAGAACCCCACACATTTAGGCAAATTTTTTCTTTCTTTCTTCCTTCCTTCCTTCCTTCCTTCCTGTAAATGAGGCCGCATGACAAGCGTTCTCGTCACCGCGCTGACGGGGTAATTACACGCAAATACAAGGGGTGGAGTCGAACTTAATGAGTGGGCGTGGTTTCAACTACAAGCTCACAACGCGTCGCATCAAGACGCGTTGTGAGCTTGTAGATCTGCTATTAACGAGTGGGCGTGGTTTCAACAAGAGGGAGGACTCTGACTTAACGAGTGGGCCTAACGTAATGAGTTTTGTGGGCGTCGCACGCATTAATTATGTAAATTAAGCCGACTTATGCAAATGGGGGGGCGGGGCATGGTTTGGAAATGCGTGTGGGCGTGGTTTGCAGACATTATGCTCGCATACATTATGCTAATGAGGGCGTTAAGGTGGGTTTCCCAGCGCGTAAAAAATGCAGACGACCGTATGTAAATGAAGGGGAGGAGCTTAGTCGACGTATGAAAATTGGGGGCGGTGCATGGTTTGGAAATGTGTGTGGGTGTGGTTCGCATAAATTATGCTAATGAGGCTGTTAAGTGGCGTTTCCCAGCGCGTAAAATATGCAGACGACCGTATGTAAATGAAGGGGAGGAGCATAGGCGACGTATGCAAATTGGGGGCGGGGCATGGTTTGGAAATGCGTGTGGGCGTGGTTTGCAGACATTATGCTCGCATACATTATGCTAATGAGGGCGTTAAGGTGGGTTTCCCAGCGCGTAAAAAATGCAGACGACCGTATGTAAATGAAGGGGAGGAGCTTAGTCGACGTATGAAAATTGGGGGCGGTGCATGGTTTGGAAATGTGTGTGGGTGTGGTTCGCATAAATTATGCTAATGAGGCTGTTAAGTGGCGTTTCCCAGCGCGTAAAATATGCAGACGACCGTATGTAAATGAAGGGGAGGAGCATAGGCGACGTATGCAAATTGGGGGCGGGGCATGGTTTGGAAATGCGTTTGGGTATGGTTCGCATACATTATGCTCGCATACATTATGCTAATGAGGGCGTTAAGGTGGGTTTCCCAGCGCGTAAAAAATGCAGACGACCGTATGTAAATGAAGGGGAGGAGCTTAGTCGACTTATGAAAATTGGGGGCGGTGCATGGTTTGGAAATGTGTGTGGGTGTGGTTCGCATAAATTATGCTAATGAGGCTGTTAAGTGGCGTTTCCCAGCGCGTAAAATATGCAGACGACCGTATGTAAATGAAGGGGAGGAGCATAGGCGACGTATGCAAATTGGGGGCGGGGCATGGTTTGGAAATGCGTGTGGGCGTGGTTTGCAGACATTATGCTCGCATACATTATGCTAATGAGGGTGTTAAGGTAGGTTTCCCAGCGCGTAAAAAATGTAGATGACCGTATGTAAATGAAGGGGAGGAGCTTAGTCGACGTATGCAAATTGGGGGCGGGGCATGGTTTGGAAATGCGTTTGGGTATGGTTCGCATACATTATGCTCGCATACATTATGCTAATGAGGGCGTTAAGGTGGGTTTCCCAGCACGTAAAAAATGCAGACGACCGTATGTAAATGAAGGGGAGGAGCTTAGTCGACGTATGAAAATTGGGGCTGGTGCATGGTTTGGAAATGCGTGTGGGCGTGTTGCGCATACATTATGCTTGCATACATTATGCTAATGAGGGCGTTAAGGTGGGTTTCCCAGGGCTTAAAAAATACAGATGACCGTAGTGAGCATTCGTTCCACGAACGCATTCATTCAATGAATGAATGAATAAATAAATAAAGTGCACGTGCACACACGTGTGCGTGCGTGCGTGCGTGCGTGCGTGCGTGCGTGCGTGCGTGCGTGCGTGCGAACGCACGTGCACGCACGCACGCACGCACGCACGCACGCACGCACGCACGCACGCACACTTTATTATTTATTCATTCATTCACGCACGCACACACGCATGCACACTTTATTTTTTAATTAATTCATGAATACAGCCTGCGATATGCGTGAAATCTTGCAAGCACATTCCCACTAGGTCAAGGAACAGATGCCTCCCTTCTCACATTGGCCTGTTATAGCGCCACCAGCGGGTCAACTTTTGCATAACACATTTTTGGAACAAAATGCCTCAAATCATGCATGCAGCTAATTTCAGTAACGTCAAAGAGAGCACTGCCTGCGATCTTGACATTTTGTACTTTTATAGACATTGTTTTCTGGCTTGAAACGAGCCCACAATTGTTTCGAAGGAACAATATTTTCTAGTTTCCATATGATATGCACATGTATTCAGGGGCGTAACTACCGCTGACGCAGCCGACGCATGCGCATTAGGGCCCGTGACGTCCAGGGGCACACGCAGGTGGAGGAGAAAAAATAAATAATCTAATAATAACAATGTATACAGACGGAGCCGCTTCTGTCCTGATCTGTTGCATCTATTTCCTGTAGTAGGCTGCTACCATTTCAAAATAAAACATGTGTTGAATGATCACTTTACAAATATCCAATACAATGACTCTTGTTTTGAAATGTCCACTGGTATGACAGGAAGCTATGACAGGGCCCCTTAGTGCTGCTGACGGAACACAGGCTGAAGAGACGTTCTGAACTTATGAAGTAAAAACAACACTCTCGGGCATTATGGAATATAAAGTTTCAACACACGACTTTGGGGAACAGTTAATATTTGCCATGCTCTCTAAAACCAAGACACTGTGGAATATGGAACAAAACGTGCCCAACTGGTCTTGTTGTTGTCATCCACCTTACTTTAGCAGGTGAGTTAAGTAATTAATATAAATAATGCTGGTTTGCAGTGATGCATCACTGTCAATTAAACTGTGTGCTGTCATTAATGTAGGCCTAGTTGTCTTAATGGATGATATTTATAATGCTGTTTTGGAAAAACGGCGTGGTGATGTTTGTAGTGTGAAGACTAATGTCAGAGTTGTTGTGTTGGAGTGTCATAGGGAAGAGTTCATTAGCACCAGAGAGAGATGGAGACAGTGAGACACTACTTGGTTGGGCTACATATTGTCATGAATTAGATGGCGAGTGTGTAGATGTCTTCTGTTGGAGCCTGGTGTCCCGCATTTGCGCTGTAGAAAAAAGGTGGTTGTTGTTGTTGTTGTTGTTGTTGTTGTTGTTGTTGTGGGGCACTTGGTGAAAATCTCGCATCGGGGCACACCGGGGGCTAGTTTCGCCACTGTGTATGTCCAAAGATTTTTATTTATTTAAACTAGTCAAAACAGCCGATCTACAAGCACACAGCGCCTAGCGGTGCGAGGCGTTGTGTGCTTGTAGATCTGCTGTTTTCACTACTTTTTGTGCAAACAGTAAAATTTTTACTTTTGTGCAAACAGTTTCATTTTTTCCTAATGGCCCGGCCTGGACCGACCGATAATGAACCGGCCGTTCGGGAGTTGTCCCGCTTTTCCCAATGGCCAGCACGTCCCTGGGACACACATATATATATATATATAACTAATAGTTTGGTGAATGTCTGTCTAACCATCTGCATGCTGACATCACTGATACTACACAGTTTCGCCACCATATTTAACTATTCATTTAACAAATGTCTGTCTGACCAGCTTCTTGACACCTGCATTGAGGGCTGCGTGATTTCCCAATCCGGTCAGTTGCTTGACGGCCCTCTGTTTCCTGTTTACATTTTAGCGCCAGGCATGAAGAATCTCCTCAGTTGTGGGTGAGCTGTCCGCAGGTTGTTTAGCGGTAGTTTACAGCATGGCTGAGAAACTAATATCTGATTTCTTAACAACACGTTGGATGCCAACGACGTGCCCACACGTCAAACTCTTTGATGTCTCCCATTGCCCATGACACGCTTGACGCGTCGGTTAACTCATTTGGTGCCTATCCCAAAGATTTCCGGGTGGTTATTTTCATGGTGCCTATCCCAAAAATCACGGGTTTTGCCTTTTATTGCATAATTGAATAGAACATTCTAAAAAAAAAATCACACCCAATGTGAAGTGAGCGGTGGTTGTGCTTGCATAACGTCCTCAGATTTGATTTGAGTCTAGGATGTACAGGCTATGCTACACACACACGTTTTGCTATGGCAAAACGCTGAGGAAAAAGGCTACAGACACACGCACCGCCACTCTTAGGAGCGGTTTACCACCGCTCAAAAGATTTAATCACAGCAGAAAACGAAACATGTAAAATGACGTCATGCTAAAAGCACCGCTCCATCTACTTCCTGTTTATCTTTTTTTTTCCCCACAGAAACTTCTATTTCTCTGCTTCTGTAAGTCCAGTAACCATGGAGTTAAAGACTGGTTCACCTTCATGTTCACCTTCACTCTTCCATTGGAAATAATAAAACTGCTTCTGGTCTTCTAAGGTGGCCACGTGCTTCACACAGATACGGGAAGTAAAAGGGGAGATGGCATGTCTTGCTATTTCCGTCTTGGCTAATGTCTCCTGTCATGGAAATTATGAAGTATTTAGTAAAACATTGTAATGAACAAAAATGTTATTTGATCTATGACTGTCATACTGTCATACTGTGTGACTATTAGGTGTCACTCTTTCCCGTGGCACGATGCATGAGTGGATCTCCGGCAGCTGTTAACATATTCTTGATATAGCATAGTGATGTGAGTTCCTATATCCTGGTTCTTGTTATTTATTGTCACCTGTGCCTTGTTTAGGTAGGCTATTAGGACTAGCAGCTGCAACAGGCTGTCTGTCAAAGGGTGTTAAAACTAGGCCTGGCCTATCTATCTATATAGCTGATTGTTAGACTTGTATGGAGGGAGTACTATACCCAGGCCACTGCTGGGAGAAGTAGGTCTGTACCAAGGCACAAGGCTGAGGGCAGAGAAGGTTTTAGACTTGAGATTGCAGATGCTGTATTAATGGACTTGTTGCTATTATCTCTAAATAAACCAAACATCTACTGTACAACTCGTCACCTTGGATTGGACTCCATATTTCTCTTTGACACTCCCCCATTGGAATTCCCCTTCGGGCTATAGTGGCCAAGGTGTTTGGCTTTAGTATCCCTTCCTATGCGGTAGACCCCGGGTTCGAATCCCACTCAACACTTCTGAACAGACTGTCTGCTGTGCAGTGCTGCCTGGGCTGCCGTTGCCATGGTGATCAATTTACCATATTAGGGAGCACCTGGCTCCCTGATTGGCCGACCCGTCCCATCGGCTTTGTGGATTGGTCAAACTTTACATCATGTGTCGGCCACTGAACTATATAACTGGTGGAGTTTCGCATTAACACTATAAACAGCAGGACACAAAAGAGGGGGGTAAAGTCATTTAATCGGGGTTCCTTCCGTGAGAAATGTTTTGCTGGGTGGTGTGTCAGAGAAAAGGTGAACAGCATCATGCTTCTGTAGCGGTGGGACACCAGGTGTACTCCTTTGGAGGAGACAAGGGTGACAAGAAGATGGAGGTTCACGTCTTCAACACTGTGTCTTTAGGCCGGAAGAAGTTACCATCAGTAACCACTGGAGGAGAAGATCACCATGAGGTTCCTCCCATGCGCTGGGGACACACTGCTGTGGTGGTAGAAGACACTGTCTACCTCTGGGGCGGATGTAGATATTATGATCAATACCACAATTTGCTTGATCGATACTACTCCATATCACATGATCGATACTACGATGTTCTTTATGGATTTGATGTCGACACCCACAGATGGTTCAAGCCCAGGACTTCTGGAACCGTTCCAGAGGCAAGGGCCGGCCACTCAGCCTGTGTCTTGGGGGAGATCATGTATGTCTATGGAGGAATGAGGACAGAAGTTAGTGGACAGATTGACGATATCTATTTATTTAGAGGTATCTATAAGTTGGACATCACCACAATGGTTTGGTCTTTAATTAAAAGCAGACACATTACATCGCCCGTCCCATCAGGTCACTCTGCCACCATCGTCGGGAAAAAGATGTTTGTATTTGGGGGCTCGGTGAGGAGCTGTGACTACGATATCAGCGTGTTTGACACAGAGACCGACTGCTGGCTGGCGACGCCTTCTGCACAGGGTCGTCCAGAAGAACGCAAGTGTCATTCAGCCTTTACCTACTGATGGGATTTTGGTTTAATTCCCATATTTGTATATTCCTTCTCCAGAAGACGTTTCCACCCACAGAGTAAAACCACAGTTTGTCAGAGTCAATGAATATCCCATATTGATTTGAAGACACAATAAAGGGAGACCACACCGGGGAATATGCGTTTTTTGATAAGTTATATTGAAAATATAGTCAGAGTTCAAAGTACTGTACAGCAAGTACAGTAGAGCATTTTTCACCCATAGTATCTCTGAGTACAAGGCATAATGATTTTACATATATAAGTGAGTGTACAGCATAAAATACATTAGTCACATTATGATTGGACAATTAAGCATAACAGTGGGCATCAGATGTTTTCGTGTTGTTGGTCCCAGTAGCAAGGCCAGATATCATGGCTTGGTAATATCATTTTGTTATCCAGTGTCCTGACCATTATGACCTGATTGGCATCTCTCAGCGTCATTCTCCTGTAGTAACAACAACTCGTCACGGCCGTTAGATATTTGTTCAAAACATCATGGCATTGACTTTTAACACTGAAAATGATATCTATACCATATTAAACATTTTAATCTTATCACCTACCATGGACAGCTGTACATGGTTGGTGGCTACAGAGGTGAGCGGCACTTAAAAGATTTGTGGAAATTCAATCCAGAGACCTTCTCATGGAAAGAGGTTTGGGCCAGGGTGAAAGGCACGTCTAGGATTATGGGCTGTAACATGGTGGGACATCGCATCACCATCGGAGGAAGCGAAGGACGTTTACTGTATTTGCGCGTCTTAGATTTAAGTCCTAGTCTGAAGACATTATGCAAGATACATTTTATTCGGGAACCGTCTCAAGTTGTCGGTGCTTCCACACAACATCAGGTGGGAACTTTTAGCCATGACTGACATTAACACGGAAAATAAGCAACAATCAGTTGAAAAACTGCACAAAGAAAAGCTACACTACACATAATGTATTGAGAGCTTGTAGAGTCTGTTTGTGCTCCACATAAAGAAATACAAAACAGAACGGCAATGGAAGCCCAAATATCCCAGAACTTAAGCAAATTATGTGTCCCAAAACAGCTTCCCATAAACCCTCTCACTCCTCGAGGCACAAGTCCTCCGTAGAATGTCTCTCTCAGCATCTCTAGTGTCAGGAGACGCCAGGGCTCCTCCTCTGCAAGAGCCACAGACGGGGACTGGAGTTAGAGACGCAGCTCAGAGGCTCGTGGGTAGGGATGGGACGATATGAAAATGTCATGTCAACTGTGATTTACGATATTATTATCATCGCAATAATCAAACTAGAAAGGTCCAATTGGAAACCACACTAAATATCCCCGAAATCCATAATCCTGGGGCGGAACATTTCACCCAAAAATCACTGATCTACAAGCTCACAACGCATCGTGTTGTGACCGTGTAGATCGGCTATTTCTTGGCAGAGATGTGGTCGAGAGTAAAGTTTTACCAATTATAGAGGGTTTAAATGGTACCAGATATGCAGCTCGGCAAATAAAAGGTGACTTGATCCCGGTGCATGACGGAGGACAATTTCACGATAAACGTAATTCTCCACGAGACGATTATTGTGAGTGTCTTTTATCACGATAAACGATAACGATATGGTCCCATCCCTACTCGTGGGTCATCTCTCAGGTCAGAGCAACTCCATGAACCTGAACCCACCTGGACCTCCTCTGACACACTGCGCTCCAGAAGATCACACTCTTTTTTCTTTTTTTTTATCCCACGATTTTGCAACCCATTTCCACCCAGTGCCAATTGCCTACGTAATCCTGGGCTCTGCTATCCCTCTGCCGCGCCTGGGGAGACAACGGACTGACCTCATGCTTCCTTCAATCTTTTCACCTGACAGGGGGGATTTCCCCGGGAGGGACGTAGCAGGTGGAAGGTTCACGTTAGTCCAACCAGTTCCTTTCCCCTCCATCAAGCGCCCCGGCTGGCCAGGGGGAGGCATTATTGGGACCAGGATTACTGCATGTTTTTTGTGAGGGTATCAACCCTAGGAGACATGGGGAGAACATGCAAACTCCACACAGAAAGGCCCTATCGCCGACCCCACCTAGGGTGTGGGCGCTGATAACGCGGAGGGAGAAACATGCCCCCAACACCCACAGCGTCCCCCGGCGGGAATCTAAACCCAGGACCCACGATCGAACCCACTGCGCCACCGTGCCCCAACCGTGGCACACTCTTAAAGGTGATACACCATGAAAATTCACTTTTCCTATTTTAAAACCTTTTTTTGGGGTCCCACTAGCACCTTCTATCCTCACAAAGTCCCATTTCAGACCGTTGTGTCTTTCTCTGGTTTTGGGAAGGTGGAGGTTAAAAGCATCCCACGGGTTCTCAAAACAGGCCGTCCAGATTTGCTGCCGTTTGTGACGTCATAAACGGACGTTTTTTTTTTTTTTTTTTTTTTCAAAAAGATTGACAGCTGAAAATGCTCTGAGAGCCATTCACAAATGAGAGGCTCTCTATTCAGGAGTGGTAATTTAGCCTCAAACCTTTTGAAAAACGTTTTTGGGACATAAACAATATGACATAAATACTTTTTAAATGCATGGTGTATCACCTTTAACTACACTCTGGTTAAGAGCTTCTGTGCAAGTTCTACTTGATTAGATAGCAAGCAGGTTCCATCAGCATAGTCCAGGTCTGTCAGGGTTTCCGCAGAGTGTCTTGTAGACCTTTTTGGAGTAATAGTGAAGCCAAAGTTCTTGCTCCCGTTCCCCTAATAGCCTGTCTTAGGACCCCCCCATGAATGTTAACTATTGAAAAATAGCAGATATACAAGCTCACAGCACGGCACTTCTGCTATTTTTGAAAAATGTGTGCAAGAAACTTATGTTTCTAAGTCAGTGGTGCTCAAACGTTTTCATGTGAAGGACCCCCAAGATGATATGTATTTGGCCACAGCTAGACCCCCATCTCAAAATATTTAGTTCCAGGGACCCCTCCCCGGAAGCCGAAATTTGAGTTGCAAATGTTCGCTTAAAAAATACATATTCAAAGTTTTGCACACATTTTTACGACTTTTCAAAAATAGCAGATCTACAAGCTCGCAGCGCGGCACTCGGTGCCGCGCTGTGAGCTTGTATATCTGCTATTTTTCAATAGCTAAAGTTACTATAGGGCCCCCCTCCACCTTGGGCCCTAGTAACTCAGTCCCACTTTCCTACCCCTTGTGACGTCCCTGGCTGTCAGAATGCAGGCATCCCGCCGCGGTGACATTGCTAGGCCGTTAGCATGCCCAGACAGAAATAGCTGTGGTGTCATACATTCTGTGTCGCTGTTGGGAGCACACATGTTCCGTACCCTGGGCTGTTGGGGTGTGTGGGTGGGTTGTACTCCTCCAATGCGGGAAAAGTCTGACACATATGCAGGGGCGTGCTGGGCCCCTGATTCAGCCCGGGAAAAAGAGTTGTAGAGGCCCTCATTGCGTGCTATAGAGAGAGATCGCTCTCCATAGCGCTGCTGCTACTCAAAGATTTGCCATTTCAGATCATGACAAGTGACAAGCCAGTGGGCCAATTACATGAGTTATATTTCGTTGTTTTCGGGTGGAAACCATGCATGTCCAAAACCGTTTGTTTTGTATTTATCATTTTTAAAATGATTTAAACTAGTGAAAACAGCCGATCTACAAGCACACAATGCCTCGGAGGTACATTTTATAGATGATAAATACAAAACGGTTTTGGACATACAAGATTTCCACCCGACAACGACTATATGCTATAAATATAAGGTGCTGGGAGTGAAAATTATAATGTAGGGGTGCCTCGGATTAAAAAAATATTCATGGGGTGCCCTGAGACAAAAAAGTTTGGGAACCCCTGACACAGGGCTTAAGTGGTTAAAGTACAACAACATCTACACTCAGAATATACACAGACACAGCCTATAGATACTGTGTATAGGTCATTACATTTTTCTCAAAATGATTTTTGTTTTTACATTGTGAAATGATTTAAAAAAATGATTTAAAAAATGTTGCCAAAAAGAGAGAGAGAGAAAAAAATGCTGACATTGACGTGACTCCTTTCTAAATAGTAGGACTTGTTATTGCATTGGGTTCCGCCCTCTGTTCAACTCAGTGAGTTGAGAATGGAAACACTGCCCTCATGTGGATTCTTTCATATCACACTGTAACACTGTTAGTGAACAAACACTCGGTGGGAAGGATTCCTGTCACAATATAGAGCCGTTTAACACTGTTACTGAACAAGCACTCTGACGCAATGATTACTGTGACAACGTGGAGCAGTTTAACCCTGTTATATTCCTACCTTGAGGCAGCAGCAGCAGTTAGTTGTTTCTCCAACACAGACTGGTTGGACTTCCTGGTCAGGCGAGCAGGCTGGGTGTGAATTCCTTGGCTACAGCGACATCTGTTGATGGGGACCTACTGATAGGTTTTATTTCACCAGACTCTACCTAGCTCCAGTGGGTTGGGGCGGCCGCGGCCGCTTCGCGGCCGCTGCCAGAGCACGCAGTCCGGCTTGGGTGCCCTCCGAGACCTCGGTGTCTGAGTCTGGAGCTCTGTGAAAAAAAAGAAAAAAAGAAAAAAAGCCAGCTGCTGAGCGGGCGTGCGTGCGTGCGTGCTTGCGTGCGTTCAGTGCAATGTGAATGCATGTGACCTATTGATAGGAAGATAGATAGATACGTAATAAACATGATTTGGTACAAGCTCAACTAAAAGGAGATCCCAGTAATGTTTTTGGCTTATTTCCACAGGGAAGTCATTCATGAATGAACGAATTATTGATATAGGACTGTCATAGGTACAGTGTCATTGCCAGTACAGTTCACTGGTACAAGGTCAACTAAAAGGTGATCCTAGAAAAGACTAAGTCAGGGGGAAACAATTTAAAAAATAAAACAATAAAAACAGCCGATCTACAAGGCTGCATGTGGGCTTGTGGATCAGCTGTTTTGGGTAAATGTGGGTTTGTATTGACCCCTTTATCGAGTGATTGATTGAAGACTTTACGACAAGTTTCATGACAGTACAGTTCACTGGTACAAGCTCAACTAAAAGGAGCTTTATTTATTGAATGAATTATTTCCCTGTCTCCACACCAGGCCCAACTGCGCCGCCACTGACTGATAAATTGCGACCGTCGGGTTGCAGTTACTATCGAAACCTCGACCGGCTGTCTGTCTGTCCGTCACACTTTTGCCCTGCTCATATCTCTGCAACCGCTTTCCCGATCCGTGCCAAATTTGGCACACACAGTCCTTGCCTGCCAAACTACGATTCTCACATGGCCCTCCTCTTCTAGCGCCACCATGAGGCCAAAACTCATTCTGGACACTGCTCCTACAAATCTTGCCCTAAAATCACACAAATCGGTACACACTTGCTCTACGCTCATGTCATCAACATGGATCTGTCCCATGTAGCGCCACCTTCAGGCCGATTTTTTTAAACCCATTTTTGGACACTACTCCTACAGATTTTGCCCTAAAATCACGCAAATCGCTACGCAGTCAGTATATATTAGGGAGTCTTACTGGTTTAATTATTTATTTCCCGACTATGTTTCCGAGACTGATTATTTATTTATTTATTTCCCGACTATGTTTCCGAGACTGATTATTTATTTATTTATTTATTTCCTGACTGTTTCCGAGACTGATTATTTATGTAATTAATTATTTATTTATTTCCGCCCCTGGACTCCGCCCCCCCCCAGGCGTCTGCCTATCGATCGGCTGGGCTTTAAAGAGCCATAACTCCGGTTTGCAGCGTGCTACCGTCTCCAAACTCGCTTTCTGGCTTCTCGTGTTACTGGTATTAAATACCACATACAAGCTCACGGAAGCTCCATCCAACTTCTGCGCAATGCATTATGGGATGTTGGAAAGTTGTGGATACTAGCAACAGAGTATTTAAATAAATAAATAAATATATAATGAATGAACGAACACATGAATAAATAAATAAATAAACAAAGAAAGTATGTGTGTGTGTGTGTGTGTGTGTGTGTGTGTGTGTGTGTGTGTGTGTGTGTGTGTGTGTGTGTGCGCGTGCGTGCATGCGTGCGTGCGTGCGTGCGTGCGTGCGTAATTACTGCCTCCTCGTTAAGAACCCCACACATTTAGGCAAATTTTTTCTTTCTTTCTTCCTTCCTTCCTTCCTTCCTTCCTGTAAATGAGGCCGCATGACAAGCGTTCTCGTCACCGCGCTGACGGGGTAATTACACGCAAATACAAGGGGTGGAGTCGAACTTAATGAGTGGGCGTGGTTTCAACTACAAGCTCACAACGCGTCGCATCAAGACGCGTTGTGAGCTTGTAGATCTGCTATTAACGAGTGGGCGTGGTTTCAACAAGAGGGAGGACTCTGACTTAACGAGTGGGCCTAACGTAATGAGTTTTGTGGGCGTCGCACGCATTAATTATGTAAATTAAGCCGACTTATGCAAATGGGGGGGCGGGGCATGGTTTGGAAATGCGTGTGGGCGTGGTTTGCAGACATTATGCTCGCATACATTATGCTAATGAGGGCGTTAAGGTGGGTTTCCCAGCGCGTAAAAAATGCAGACGACCGTATGTAAATGAAGGGGAGGAGCTTAGTCGACGTATGAAAATTGGGGGCGGTGCATGGTTTGGAAATGTGTGTGGGTGTGGTTCGCATAAATTATGCTAATGAGGCTGTTAAGTGGCGTTTCCCAGCGCGTAAAATATGCAGACGACCGTATGTAAATGAAGGGGAGGAGCATAGGCGACGTATGCAAATTGGGGGCGGGGCATGGTTTGGAAATGCGTGTGGGCGTGGTTTGCAGACATTATGCTCGCATACATTATGCTAATGAGGGCGTTAAGGTGGGTTTCCCAGCGCGTAAAAAATGCAGACGACCGTATGTAAATGAAGGGGAGGAGCTTAGTCGACGTATGAAAATTGGGGGCGGTGCATGGTTTGGAAATGTGTGTGGGTGTGGTTCGCATAAATTATGCTAATGAGGCTGTTAAGTGGCGTTTCCCAGCGCGTAAAATATGCAGACGACCGTATGTAAATGAAGGGGAGGAGCATAGGCGACGTATGCAAATTGGGGGCGGGGCATGGTTTGGAAATGCGTGTGGGCGTGGTTTGCAGACATTATGCTCGCATACATTATGCTAATGAGGGCGTTAAGGTGGGTTTCCCAGCGCGTAAAAAATGCAGACGACCGTATGTAAATGAAGGGGAGGAGCTTAGTCGACGTATGAAAATTGGGGGCGGTGCATGGTTTGGAAATGTGTGTGGGTGTGGTTCGCATAAATTATGCTAATGAGGCTGTTAAGTGGCGTTTCCCAGCGCGTAAAATATGCAGACGACCGTATGTAAATGAAGGGGAGGAGCATAGGCGACGTATGCAAATTGGGGGCGGGGCATGGTTTGGAAATGCGTGTGGGCGTGGTTTGCAGACATTATGCTCGCATACATTATGCTAATGAGGGCGTTAAGGTGGGTTTCCCAGCGCGTAAAAAATGCAGACGACCGTATGTAAATGAAGGGGAGGAGCTTAGTCGACGTATGAAAATTGGGGGCGGTGCATGGTTTGGAAATGTGTGTGGGTGTGGTTCGCATAAATTATGCTAATGAGGCTGTTAAGTGGCGTTTCCCAGCGCGTAAAATATGCAGACGACCGTATGTAAATGAAGGGGAGGAGCATAGGCGACGTATGCAAATTGGGGGCGGGGCATGGTTTGGAAATGCGTGTGGGCGTGGTTTGCAGACATTATGCTCGCATACATTATGCTAATGAGGGTGTTAAGGTAGGTTTCCCAGCGCGTAAAAAATGTAGATGACCGTATGTAAATGAAGGGGAGGAGCTTAGTCGACGTATGCAAATTGGGGGCGGGGCATGGTTTGGAAATGCGTTTGGGTATGGTTCGCATACATTATGCTCGCATACATTATGCTAATGAGGGCGTTAAGGTGGGTTTCCCAGCACGTAAAAAATGCAGACGACCGTATGTAAATGAAGGGGAGGAGCTTAGTCGACGTATGAAAATTGGGGCTGGTGCATGGTTTGGAAATGCGTGTGGGCGTGTTGCGCATACATTATGCTTGCATACATTATGCTAATGAGGGCGTTAAGGTGGGTTTCCCAGGGCTTAAAAAATACAGATGACCGTAGTGAGCATTCGTTCCACGAACGCATTCATTCAATGAATGAATGAATAAATAAATAAAGTGCACGTGCACACACGTGTGCGTGCGTGCGTGCGTGCGTGCGTGCGTGCGTGCGTGCGTGCGTGCGTGCGAACGCACGTGCACGCACGCACGCACGCACGCACGCACGCACGCACGCACGCACGCACACTTTATTATTTATTCATTCATTCACGCACGCACACACGCATGCACACTTTATTTTTTAATTAATTCATGAATACAGCCTGCGATATGCGTGAAATCTTGCAAGCACATTCCCACTAGGTCAAGGAACAGATGCCTCCCTTCTCACATTGGCCTGTTATAGCGCCACCAGCGGGTCAACTTTTGCATAACACATTTTTGGAACAAAATGCCTCAAATCATGCATGCAGCTAATTTCAGTAACGTCAAAGAGAGCACTGCCTGCGATCTTGACATTTTGTACTTTTATAGACATTGTTTTCTGGCTTGAAACGAGCCCACAATTGTTTCGAAGGAACAATATTTTCTAGTTTCCATATGATATGCACATGTATTCAGGGGCGTAACTACCGCTGACGCAGCCGACGCATGCGCATTAGGGCCCGTGACGTCCAGGGGCACACGCAGGTGGAGGAGAAAAAATAAATAATCTAATAATAACAATGTATACAGACGGAGCCGCTTCTGTCCTGATCTGTTGCATCTATTTCCTGTAGTAGGCTGCTACCATTTCAAAATAAAACATGTGTTGAATGATCACTTTACAAATATCCAATACAATGACTCTTGTTTTGAAATGTCCACTGGTATGACAGGAAGCTATGACAGGGCCCCTTAGTGCTGCTGACGGAACACAGGCTGAAGAGACGTTCTGAACTTATGAAGTAAAAACAACACTCTCGGGCATTATGGAATATAAAGTTTCAACACACGACTTTGGGGAACAGTTAATATTTGCCATGCTCTCTAAAACCAAGACACTGTGGAATATGGAACAAAACGTGCCCAACTGGTCTTGTTGTTGTCATCCACCTTACTTTAGCAGGTGAGTTAAGTAATTAATATAAATAATGCTGGTTTGCAGTGATGCATCACTGTCAATTAAACTGTGTGCTGTCATTAATGTAGGCCTAGTTGTCTTAATGGATGATATTTATAATGCTGTTTTGGAAAAACGGCGTGGTGATGTTTGTAGTGTGAAGACTAATGTCAGAGTTGTTGTGTTGGAGTGTCATAGGGAAGAGTTCATTAGCACCAGAGAGAGATGGAGACAGTGAGACACTACTTGGTTGGGCTACATATTGTCATGAATTAGATGGCGAGTGTGTAGATGTCTTCTGTTGGAGCCTGGTGTCCCGCATTTGCGCTGTAGAAAAAAGGTGGTTGTTGTTGTTGTTGTTGTTGTTGTTGTTGTTGTTGTGGGGCACTTGGTGAAAATCTCGCATCGGGGCACACCGGGGGCTAGTTTCGCCACTGTGTATGTCCAAAGATTTTTATTTATTTAAACTAGTCAAAACAGCCGATCTACAAGCACACAGCGCCTAGCGGTGCGAGGCGTTGTGTGCTTGTAGATCTGCTGTTTTCACTACTTTTTGTGCAAACAGTAAAATTTTTACTTTTGTGCAAACAGTTTCATTTTTTCCTAATGGCCCGGCCTGGACCGACCGATAATGAACCGGCCGTTCGGGAGTTGTCCCGCTTTTCCCAATGGCCAGCACGTCCCTGGGACACACATATATATATATATATAACTAATAGTTTGGTGAATGTCTGTCTAACCATCTGCATGCTGACATCACTGATACTACACAGTTTCGCCACCATATTTAACTATTCATTTAACAAATGTCTGTCTGACCAGCTTCTTGACACCTGCATTGAGGGCTGCGTGATTTCCCAATCCGGTCAGTTGCTTGACGGCCCTCTGTTTCCTGTTTACATTTTAGCGCCAGGCATGAAGAATCTCCTCAGTTGTGGGTGAGCTGTCCGCAGGTTGTTTAGCGGTAGTTTACAGCATGGCTGAGAAACTAATATCTGATTTCTTAACAACACGTTGGATGCCAACGACGTGCCCACACGTCAAACTCTTTGATGTCTCCCATTGCCCATGACACGCTTGACGCGTCGGTTAACTCATTTGGTGCCTATCCCAAAGATTTCCGGGTGGTTATTTTCATGGTGCCTATCCCAAAAATCACGGGTTTTGCCTTTTATTGCATAATTGAATAGAACATTCTAAAAAAAAAATCACACCCAATGTGAAGTGAGCGGTGGTTGTGCTTGCATAACGTCCTCAGATTTGATTTGAGTCTAGGATGTACAGGCTATGCTACACACACACGTTTTGCTATGGCAAAACGCTGAGGAAAAAGGCTACAGACACACGCACCGCCACTCTTAGGAGCGGTTTACCACCGCTCAAAAGATTTAATCACAGCAGAAAACGAAAACATGTAAAATGACGTCATGCAAAAAGCACCGCTCCATCTACTTCCTGTTTATCATTTTTTTCCCCCACAGAAACTTCTATTTCTCTGCTTCTGTAAGTCCAGTAACCATGGAGTTAAAGACTGGTTCACCTTCATGTTCACCTTCACTCTTCCATTGGAAATAATAAAACTGCTTCTGGTCTTCTAAGGTGGCCACGTGCTTCACACAGATACGGGAAGTAAAAGGGGAGATGGCATGTCTTGCTATTTCCGTCTTGGCTAATGTCTCCTGTCATGGAAATTATGAAGTATTTAGTAAAACATTGTAATGAACAAAAATGTTATTTGATCTATGACTGTCATACTGTCATACTGTGTGACTATTAGGTGTCACTCTTTCCCGTGACACGATGCATGAGTGGCTCTCCGGCAGCTGTTAACATATTCTTGATATAGCATAGTGATGTGAGTTCCTATATCCTGGTTCTTGTTATTTATTGTCACCTGTGCCTTGTTTAGGTAGGCTATTAGGACTAGCAGCTGCAACAGGCTGTCTGTCAAAGGGTGTTAAAACTAGGCCTGGCCTATCTATCTATATAGCTGATTGTTAGACTTGTATGGAGGGAGTACTATACCCAGGCCACTGCTGGGAGAAGTAGGTCTGTACCAAGGCACAAGGCTGAGGGCAGAGAAGGTTTTAGACTTGAGATTGCAGATGCTGTATTAATGGACTTGTTGCTATTATCTCTAAATAAACCAAACATCTACTGTACAACTCGTCACCTTGGATTGGACTCCATATTTCTCTTTGACACTCCCCCATTGGAATTCCCCTTCGGGCTATAGTGGCCAAGGTGTTTGGCTTTAGTATCCCTTCCTATGCGGTAGACCCCGGGTTCGAATCCCACTCAACACTTCTGAACAGACTGTCTGCTGTGCAGTGCTGCCTGGGCTGCCGTTGCCATGGTGATCAATTTACCATATTAGGGAGCACCTGGCTCCCTGATTGGCCGACCCGTCCCATCGGCTTTGTGGATTGGTCAAACTTTACATCATGTGTCGGCCACTGAACTATATAACTGGTGGAGTTTCGCATTAACACTATAAACAGCAGGACACAAAAGAGGGGGGTAAAGTCATTTAATCGGGGTTCCTTCCGTGAGAAATGTTTTGCTGGGTGGTGTGTCAGAGAAAAGGTGAACAGCATCATGCTTCTGTAGCGGTGGGACACCAGGTGTACTCCTTTGGAGGAGACAAGGGTGACAAGAAGATGGAGGTTCACGTCTTCAACACTGTGTCTTTAGGCCGGAAGAAGTTACCATCAGTAACCACTGGAGGAGAAGATCACCATGAGGTTCCTCCCATGCGCTGGGGACACACTGCTGTGGTGGTAGAAGACACTGTCTACCTCTGGGGCGGATGTAGATATTATGATCAATACCACAATTTGCTTGATCGATACTACTCCATATCACATGATCGATACTACGATGTTCTTTATGGATTTGATGTCGACACCCACAGATGGTTCAAGCCCAGGACTTCTGGAACCGTTCCAGAGGCAAGGGCCGGCCACTCAGCCTGTGTCTTGGGGGAGATCATGTATGTCTATGGAGGAATGAGGACAGAAGTTAGTGGACAGATTGACGATATCTATTTATTTAGAGGTATCTATAAGTTGGACATCACCACAAGGGTTTGGTCTTTAATTAAAAGCAGACACATTACATCGCCCGTCCCATCAGGTCACTCTGCCACCATCGTCGGGAAAAAGATGTTTGTATTTGGGGGCTCAGTGAGGAGCTGTGACTACGATATCAGCGTGTTTGACACAGAGACCGACTGCTGGCTGGCGACGCCTTCTGCACAGGGTCGTCCAGAAGAACGCAAGTGTCATTCAGCCTTTACCCACCATGGACAGCTGTACATGGTTGGTGGCTACAGAGGTGAGCGGCACTTAAAAGATTTGTGGACATTCAATCCAGAGACCTTCTCATGGAAAGAGGTTTGGGCCAGGGTGAAAGGCGCGTCTAGGATTATGGGCTGTAACATGGTGGGACATCGCATCACCATCGGAGGAAGCGAAGGACGTTTACTGTATTTGCGCGTCTTAGATTTAAGTCCTAGTCTGAAGACATTATGCAAGATACATTTTATTCGGTACCGTCTCAAGTTGTCGGTGCTTCCACACAACATCAGGTGGGAACTTTTAGCCATGACTGACGTTAACACGGAAAATAAGCAACAATCAGTTGAAAAACTGCACAAAGAAAAGCTACACTACACATAATGTATTGAGAGCTTGTAGAGTCTGTTTGTGCTCCACATAAAGAAATACAAAACAGAACGGCAATGGAAGCCCAAATATCCCAGAACTTAAGCAAATTATGTGTCCCAAAACAGCTTCCCATAAACCCTCTCACTCCTCGAGGCACGAGTCCTCCGTAGAATGTCTCTCTCAGCATCTCTAGCGTCAGGAGACGCCAGGGCTCCTCCTCTGCAAGAGCCACAGACGGGGACTGGAGTTAGAGACGCAGCTCAGAGGCTCGTGGGTAGGGATGGGACGATATGAAAATGTCATGTCAACTGTGATTTACGATATTATTATCATCGCAATAATCAAACTAGAAAGGTCCAATTGGAAACCACACTAAATATCCCCGAAATCCATAATCCTGGGGCGGAACATTTCACCCAAAAATCACTGATCTACAAGCTCACAACGCATCGTGTTGTGACCGTGTAGATCGGCTATTTCTTGGCAGAGATGTGGTCGAGAGTAAAAAAAAAGAAGACTATTTTCAGGTCAGTTTGACCAATTATAGAGGGTTTAAATGGTACCAGATATGCAGCTCGGCAAATAAAAGGTGACTTGATCCCGGTGCATGACGGAGGACAATTTCATGATAAACGTAATTCTCCACGAGACGATTATTGTGAGTGTCTTTTATCACGATAAACGATAACGATATGGTCCCATCCCTACTCGTGGGTCATCTCTCAGGTCAGAGCAACTCCATGAACCTGAATCCGCCTGGACCTCCTCTGACACACTGCGCTCCAGAAGATCACACTCTTTTTTCTTTTTTTTTATCCCACGATTTTGCAACCCATTTTCACCCAGTGCCAATTGCCTACGTAATCCTGGGCTCTGCTATCCCTCTGCCGCGCCTGGGGAGACAACGGACTGACCTCATGCTTCCTTCAATCTTTTCACCTGACAGGGGGGATTTCCCCGGGAGGGACGTAGCAGGTGGAAGGTTCACGTTAGTCCAACCAGTTCCTTTCCCCTCCATCAAGCGCCCCGGCTGGCCAGGGGGAGGCATTATTGGGACCAGGATTACTGCATGTTTTTTGTGAGGGTATCAACCCTAGGAGACATGGGGAGAACATGCAAACTCCACACAGAAAGGCCCTATCGCCGACCCCACCTAGGGTGTGGGCGCTGATAACGCGGAGGGAGAAACATGCCCCCAACACCCACAGCGTCCCCCGGCGGGAATCTAAACCCAGGACCCACGATCGAACCCACTGCGCCACCGTGCCCCAACCGTGGCACACTCTTAAAGGTGATACACCATGAAAATTCACTTTTCCTATTTTAAAACCTTTTTTTGGGGTCCCACTAGCACCTTCTATCCTCACAAAGTCCCATTTCAGACCGTTGTGTCTTTCTCTGGTTTTGGGAAGGTGGAGGTTAAAAGCATCCCACGGGTTCTCAAAACAGGCCGTCCAGATTTGCTGCCGTTTGTGACGTCATAAACGGACGTTTTTTTTTTTTTTTTTTTTTTTTTCTCAAAAAGATTGACAGCTGAAAATGCTCTGAGAGCCATTCACAAATGAGAGGCTCTCTATTCAGGAGTGGTAATTTAGCCTCAAACCTTTTGAAAAACGTTTTTGGGACATAAACAATATGACATAACTACTTTTTAAATGCATTGTGTATCACCTTTAACTACACTCTGGTTAAGAGCTCCTGTGCAAGTTCTACTTGATTAGATAGCAAGCAGGTTCGGTGCACCTGCTTCTAATGATATCAACGCACTTAATGCGAAATATTCACGTGCTTTCAGACTCTTCAATGCAGAAAGTATCCAGGATACTTGGATATTCAGTATCCAATAACTCACCAATGCAGAGATATTAGTAGTAAAATGTCGACATCTAGTGGTCAATGCTAGTTAGTGCAACAAGTATCTCACTGACATTGTTAAACAAAGCAGAATACTCAGAAACTACCAACACAACCTAATAGTGCAAAGTAAAAAATCAGTGCGAAAAAACTAACAAAAAAAGCAGCTCAGAGAAGAAGAAAAGACTAGGGAGCGTGTCACCGCAAGACGCACATGAGCACTCTCCCTGGAAGGTCCTTAGGGGTCAAAGACAGATAGACATGTCCCAGTGTCCCACTAAGTTCCTCCAGTAGAACAAATGGACAGGTGGAATAAAGGATTAAATTAATAAATGAATGAATGAGTGATCCATTATGTCCTCCCACTCACGGTCCCATAACAGAACACTGTGCCATCCTCGATGGCATGCCACATTCACCACTCGTCCTCTAATGAATTCAAGTGTGTGTTGCTGCGTGTGCGCTGTGGTGCATGCGTGGGCCCCGCGCAAGCCTGTCTTGTGTTTTGTGGAGAGAGAGAGAGAGAGAGAGAGAGAGAGAGAGAGAGAGAGAGAGAGAGAGAGAGAGAGAGAGAGAGAGACTGGACCTTTACAGCACGTTCAAGCCTCTCCCACCCACTCACATTCTGTTACAGAGGACCAGCGGACCAGCGGAATCAGGCCAGGCTTTGTCATTTGCCAAAGAGCACAGAACACGTACACACCGAAATGGTCAGAGCGCCTTTGTTGATAATATTCAAAGAAGCTGAAGGCTGTAGCCTGTCACTGTTGGAGCACAAAGGTTTTGTTATGTACATATATAATGTAAATATCTGTAACCATGTTCTTTTAACTATGGTACTTAAAGGAGTAGTTCACCCCAAAATTATTTTTTTTCCTTTCTATTGATTACTCAATGGAGGCTTGAGTTCAATATCTTTCGTTTTTTTTGTTGCATTCCTAAGACAATAATTTGATTATAGTCAATTTACCTTTGCAATTTATTTATGGTACATTTACTAAAGTCTCAAACATTTTGGGCGTGAACTACTCCTTTAAAGCCTTTTTACGCTTTTCATCGCCCACAATTTAGACAGACAGACAGACAGACAGACAGACAGACAGACAGACAGACAGACAGACAGTGATAGGGAGACAGAGAGTGATATGAACAGCAAATGCATGAAAGTAAAACAGAATACAAGCCTGATATTTTGCAACGTAAGGTTGCTCCACTCAGCGTCCAGCCAACTAATAGTAGCCTAAGGGGATTTTATAAGATATTTGACCATCTTCTCCGTATCGTCTGAGAATGGCCACTGGGGGCGCAGTACTAATGCATTGTCAATGGAAGGTTGTTTGGTGTTTTGTCGTTGCCGTGTCTCTTGGCCAAAAGACAGGCTGTGGTTGAGCTAGAGACACGGCAACGACAAAAAACCAAACAACCTTCCATTGACAATGCATTAGTACGGCGCCCCCAGTGGCCATTCTCAGACGATACGGAGAAGATGTTTCACGCATATGTGTGAGTCCAGCCTAAGAGGCAAAATCTCATCAAATGGTGGTCCCTGGCTCAAATGCCAAATAAATAATGGGCCTTGATGTGAAAAAGGTTGAAAACCACTGAATGATATGAAGATTGATTATATATGGGTGAAGTTTGGGTAAAATATCTGAATAATACCCTTCCACAACTGGTTGCACTGTGGTTTGCAGTGCTGGTATCTTGGCTGTCAGCAGGGGCGTCACACCAAATTCTGGGCCCTGGGTACAAGGATTCACTGCGGGCCCCCCATGAATGTTAACTATTGAAAAATAGCAGATATACAAGCTCACAGCGCGGCACTTCTGCTATTTTTGAAAAATCGTGGAAATGTGTGCAAGAAACTTATGTTTCTATGTCAGTGGTGCTCAAACGTTTTCATGTGAAGGACCCCCAAGATGATATGTATTTGGCCACAGCTAGACCCCCATCTCAAAATATTTAGTTCCAGGGACCCCTCCCCGGAAGCCGAAATTTGAGTTGCAAATGTTCGCTTAAAAAATACATATTCAAAGTTTTGCACACATTTTTACGACTTTTCAAAAATAGCAGATCTACAAGCTCGCAGCGCGGCACTCGGTGCCGCGCTGTGAGCTTGTATATCTGCTATTTTTCAATAGCTAAAGTTACTATAGGGCCCCCCTCCACCTTGGGCCCTAGTAACTCAGTCCCACTTTCCTACCCCTTGTGACGTCCCTGGCTGTCAGAATGCAGGCATCCCGCCGCGGTGACATTGCTAGGCCGTTAGCATGCCCAGACAGAAATAGCTGTGGTGTCATACATTCTGTGTCGCTGTTGGGAGCACACATGTTCCGTACCCTGGGCTGTTGGGGTGTGTGGGTGGGTTGTACTCCTCCAATGCGGGAAAAGTCTGACACATATGCAGGGGCGTGCTGGGCCCCTGATTCAGCCCGGGAAAAAGAGTTGTAGAGGCCCTCATTGCGTGCTATAGAGAGAGATCGCTCTCCATAGCGCTGCTGCTACTCAAAGATTTGCCATTTCAGATCATGACAAGTGACAAGCCAGTGGGCCAATTACATGAGTTATATTTCGTTGTTTTCGGGTGGAAACCATGCATGTCCAAAACCGTTTGTTTTGTATTTATCATTTTTAAAATGATTTAAACTAGTGAAAACAGCCGATCTACAAGCACACAATGCCTCGGAGGTACATTTTATAGATGATAAATACAAAACGGTTTTGGACATACAAGATTTCCACCCGACAACGACTATATGCTATAAATATAAGGTGCTGGGAGTGAAAATTATAATGTAGGGGTGCCTCGGATTAAAAAAATATTCATGGGGTGCCCTGAGACAAAAAAGTTTGGGAACCCCTGACACAGGGCTTAAGTGGTTAAAGTACAACAACATCTACACTCAGAATATACACAGACACAGCCTATAGATACTGTGTATAGGTCATTACATTTTTCTCAAAATGATTTTTGTTTTTACATTGTGAAATGATTTAAAAAAATGATTTAAAAAATGTTGCCAAAAAGAGAGAGAGAGAAAAAAATGCTGACATTGACGTGACTCCTTTCTAAATAGTAGGACTTGTTATTGCATTGGGTTCCGCCCTCTGTTCAACTCAGTGAGTTGAGAATGGAAACACTGCCCTCATGTGGATTCTTTCATATCACACTGTAACACTGTTAGTGAACAAACACTCGGTGGGAAGGATTCCTGTCACAATATAGAGCCGTTTAACACTGTTACTGAACAAGCACTCTATAGCAATGATTACTGTGACAACGTGGAGCAGTTTAACCCTGTTATATTCCTACCTTGAGGCAGCAGCAGCAGTTAGTTGTTTCTCCAACACAGACTGGTTGGACTTCCTGGTCAGGCGAGCAGGCTGGGTGTGAATTCCTTGGCTACAGCGACATCTGTTGATGGGGACCTACTGATAGGTTTTATTTCACCAGACTCTACCTAGCTCCAGTGGGTTGGGGCGGCCGCGGCCGCTTCGCGGCCGCTGCCAGAGCACGCAGTCCGGCTTGGGTGCCCTCCGAGACCTCGGTGTCTGAGTCTGGAGCTCTGTGAAAAAAAAGAAAAAAAGAAAAAAAGCCAGCTGCTGAGCGGGCGTGCGTGCGTGCGTGCTTGCGTGCGTTCAGTGCAATGTGAATGCATGTGACCTATTGATAGGAAGATAGATAGATACGTAATAAACATGATTTGGTACAAGCTCAACTAAAAGGAGATCCCAGTAATGTTTTTGGCTTATTTCCACAGGGAAGTCATTCATGAATGAACGAATTATTGATATAGGACTGTCATAGGTACAGTGTCATTGCCAGTACAGTTCACTGGTACAAGGTCAACTAAAAGGTGATCCTAGAAAAGACTAAGTCAGGGGGAAACAATTTAAAAAATAAAACAATAAAAACAGCCGATCTACAAGGCTGCATGTGGGCTTGTGGATCAGCTGTTTTGGGTAAATGTGGGTTTGTATTGACCCCTTTATCGAGTGATTGATTGAAGACTTTACGACAAGTTTCATGACAGTACAGTTCACTGGTACAAGCTCAACTAAAAGGAGCTTTATTTATTGAATGAATTATTTCCCTGTCTCCACACCAGGCCCAACTGCGCCGCCACTGACTGATAAATTGCGACCGTCGGGTCGCAGTTACTATCGAAACCTCGACCGGCTGTCTGTCTGTCCGTCACACTTTTGCCCTGCTCATATCTCTGCAACCGCTTTCCCGATCCGTGCCAAATTTGGCACACACAGTCCTTGCCTGCCAAACTACGATTCTCACATGGCCCTCCTCTTCTAGCGCCACCATGAGGCCAAAACTCATTCTGGACACTGCTCCTACAAATCTTGCCCTAAAATCACACAAATCGGTACACACTTGCTCTACGCTCATGTCATCAACATGGATCTGTCCCATGTAGCGCCACCTTCAGGCCGATTTTTTTAAACCCATTTTTGGACACTACTCCTACAGATTTTGCCCTAAAATCACGCAAATCGCTACGCAGTCAGTATATATTAGGGAGTCTTACTGGTTTAATTATTTATTTCCCGACTATGTTTCCGAGACTGATTATTTATTTATTTATTTCCCGACTATGTTTCCGAGACTGATTATTTATTTATTTATTTATTTCCTGACTGTTTCCGAGACTGATTATTTATGTAATTAATTATTTATTTATTTCCGCCCCTGGACTCCGCCCCCCCCAGGCGTCTGCCTATCGATCGGCTGGGCTTTAAAGAGCCATAACTCCGGTTTGCAGCGTGCTACCGTCTCCAAACTCGCTTTCTGGCTTCTCGTGTTACTGGTATTAAATACCACATACAAGCTCACGGAAGCTCCATCCAACTTCTGCGCAATGCATTATGGGATGTTGGAAAGTTGTGGATACTAGCAACAGAGTATTTAAATAAATAAATAAATATATAATGAATGAACGAACACATGAATAAATAAATAAATAAACAAAGAAAGTATGTGTGTGTGTGTGTGTGTGTGTGTGTGTGTGTGTGTGTGTGTGTGTGTGTGTGTGTGCGCGCGTGCGTGCATGCGTGCGTGCGTGCGTGCGTGCGTGCGTGCGTAATTACTGCCTCCTCGTTAAGAACCCCACACATTTAGGCAAATTTTTTCTTTCTTTCTTCCTTCCTTCCTTCCTTCCTTCCTGTAAATGAGGCCGCATGACAAGCGTTCTCGTCACCGCGCTGACGGGGTAATTACACGCAAATACAAGGGGTGGAGTCGAACTTAATGAGTGGGCGTGGTTTCAACTACAAGCTCACAACGCGTCGCATCAAGACGCGTTGTGAGCTTGTAGATCTGCTATTAACGAGTGGGCGTGGTTTCAACAAGAGGGAGGACTCTGACTTAACGAGTGGGCCTAACGTAATGAGTTTTGTGGGCGTCGCACGCATTAATTATGTAAATTAAGCCGACTTATGCAAATGGGGGGGCGGGGCATGGTTTGGAAATGCGTGTGGGCGTGGTGCGTGCGTGCGTGTGCGCCTCAATTAATTAATTAATTAACTGCCTCCTCGTTAAGAACCCCGTAAATTTAGGCAAATTAATTTTCTTTCTTTCTTTCTTTCTTTCCTTCTTTCCTTCTTTCCTTCCTTCCTTCCTTCCTTCCTTCCTTCCTTCTAAATAAATACATAATTAAATAGCGGGGGTCCCCGAGGGTGTCATCGCGTGCGGGGCGGCGAGCCTGATTATTATGTAAATGAGGCTGCATTAATTATGTAAATGAGGTCGGGGTGTGGTCTGCATTAATTATGTAAATGAGGCTGTTAAGTGGCGTTTCCCAGTGCGTAAAAAATTTAGACGACCGTATGTAAATGAAGGGGAGGAGCTTAGTCGACGTATGCAAATTGGGGGCGGGGCATGGTTTGGAAATGCGTTTGGGTATGGTTCGCATACATTATGCTCGCATACATTATGCTAATGAGGGCGTTAAGGTGGGTTTCCCAGCGCGTAAAAAATGCAGACGACCGTATGTAAATGAAGGGGAGGAGCATAGGCGACGTATGCAAATTGGGGGCGGGGCATGGTTTGGAAATGCGTGTGGGCGTGGTTTGCAGACATTATGCTCGCATACATTATGCTAATGAGGGCGTTAAGGTGGGTTTCCCAGCGCGTAAAAAATGCAGACGACCGTATGTAAATGAAGGGGAGGAGCTTAGTCGACGTATGAAAATTGGGGGCGGTGCATGGTTTGGAAATGTGTGTGGGTGTGGTTCGCATAAATTATGCTAATGAGGCTGTTAAGTGGCGTTTCCCAGCGCGTAAAATATGCAGACGACCGTATGTAAATGAAGGGGAGGAGCATAGGCGACGTATGCAAATTGGGGGCGGGGCATGGTTTGGAAATGCGTGTGGGCGTGGTTTGCAGACATTATGCTCGCATACATTATGCTAATGAGGGCGTTAAGGTGGGTTTCCCAGCGCGTAAAAAATGCAGACGACCGTATGTAAATGAAGGGGAGGAGCTTAGTCGACTTATGAAAATTGGGGGCGGTGCATGGTTTGGAAATGTGTGTGGGTGTGGTTCGCATAAATTATGCTAATGAGGCTGTTAAGTGGCGTTTCCCAGCGCGTAAAATATGCAGACGACCGTATGTAAATGAAGGGGAGGAGCATAGGCGACGTATGCAAATTGGGGGCGGGGCATGGTTTGGAAATGCGTGTGGGCGTGGTTTGCAGACATTATGCTCGCATACATTATGCTAATGAGGGCGTTAAGGTGGGTTTCCCAGCGCGTAAAAAATGCAGACGACCGTATGTAAATGAAGGGGAGGAGCTTAGTCGACGTATGAAAATTGGGGGCGGTGCATGGTTTGGAAATGTGTGTGGGTGTGGTTCGCATAAATTATGCTAATGAGGCTGTTAAGTGGCGTTTCCCAGCGCGTAAAATATGCAGACGACCGTATGTAAATGAAGGGGAGGAGCATAGGCGACGTATGCAAATTGGGGGCGGGGCATGGTTTGGAAATGCGTGTGGGCGTGGTTCGCAGACATTATGCTCGCATACATTATGCTAATGAGGGCGTTAAGGTGGGTTTCCCAGCGCGTAAAAAATGCAGACGACCGTATGTAAATGAAGGGGAGGAGCTTAGTCGACGTATGAAAATTGGGGGCGGTGCATGGTTTGGAAATGTGTGTGGGTGTGGTTCGCATAAATTATGCTAATGAGGCTGTTAAGTGGCGTTTCCCAGCGCGTAAAATATGCAGACGACCGTATGTAAATGAAGGGGAGGAGCATAGGCGACGTATGCAAATTGGGGGCGGGGCATGGTTTGGAAATGCGTGTGGGCGTGGTTTGCAGACATTATGCTCGCATACATTATGCTAATGAGGGCGTTAAGGTGGGTTTCCCAGCGCGTAAAAAATGCAGACGACCGTATGTAAATGAAGGGGAGGAGCTTAGTCGACGTATGAAAATTGGGGGCGGTGCATGGTTTGGAAATGTGTGTGGGTGTGGTTCGCATAAATTATGCTAATGAGGCTGTTAAGTGGCGTTTCCCAGCGCGTAAAATATGCAGACGACCGTATGTAAATGAAGGGGAGGAGCATAGGCGACGTATGCAAATTGGGGGCGGGGCATGGTTTGGAAATGCGTGTGGGCGTGGTTCGCAGACATTATGCTCGCATACATTATGCTAATGAGGGCGTTAAGGTGGGTTTCCCAGCGCGTAAAAAATGCAGACGACCGTATGTAAATGAAGGGGAGGAGCTTAGTCGACTTATGAAAATTGGGGGCGGTGCATGGTTTGGAAATGTGTGTGGGTGTGGTTCGCATAAATTATGCTAATGAGGCTGTTAAGTGGCGTTTCCCAGCGCGTAAAATATGCAGACGACCGTATGTAAATGAAGGGGAGGAGCATAGGCGACGTATGCAAATTGGGGGCGGGGCATGGTTTGGAAATGTGTGTGGGTGTGGTTCGCATAAATTATGCTAATGAGGCTGTTAAGTGGCGTTTCCCAGCGCGTAAAATATGCAGACGACCGTATGTAAATGAAGGGGAGGAGCATAGGCGACGTATGCAAATTGGGGGCGGGGCATGGTTTGGAAATGCGTGTGGGCGTGGTTTGCAGACATTATGCTCGCATACATTATGCTAATGAGGGTGTTAAGGTAGGTTTCCCAGCGCGTAAAAAATGTAGATGACCGTATGTAAATGAAGGGGAGGAGCTTAGTCGACGTATGCAAATTGGGGGCGGGGCATGGTTTGGAAATGCGTTTGGGTATGGTTCGCATACATTATGCTCGCATACATTATGCTAATGAGGGCGTTAAGGTGGGTTTCCCAGCACGTAAAAAATGCAGACGACCGTATGTAAATGAAGGGGAGGAGCTTAGTCGACGTATGAAAATTGGGGCTGGTGCATGGTTTGGAAATGCGTGTGGGCGTGTTGCGCATACATTATGCTTGCATACATTATGCTAATGAGGGCGTTAAGGTGGGTTTCCCAGGGCTTAAAAAATACAGATGACCGTAGTGAGCATTCGTTCCACGAACGCATTCATTCAATGAATGAATGAATAAATAAATAAAGTGCACGTGCACACACGTGTGCGTGCGTGCGTGCGTGCGTGCGTGCGTGCGTGCGTGCGTGCGTGCGTGCGAACGCACGTGCACGCACGCACACACGCACGCACGCACGCACGCACGCACGCACGCACACTTTATTATTTATTCATTCATTCACGCACGCACACACGCATGCACACTTTATTTTTTAATTAATTCATGAATACAGCCTGCGATATGCGTGAAATCTTGCAAGCACATTCCCACTAGGTCAAGGAACAGATGCCTCCCTTCTCACATTGGCCTGTTATAGCGCCACCAGCGGGTCAACTTTTGCATAACACATTTTTGGAACAAAATGCCTCAAATCATGCATGCAGCTAATTTCAGTAACGTCAAAGAGAGCACTGCCTGCGATCTTGACATTTTGTACTTTTATAGACATTGTTTTCTGGCTTGAAGCGAGCCCACAATTGTTTCGAAGGAACAATATTTTCTAGTTTCCATATGATATGCACATGTATTCAGGGGCGTAACTACCGCTGACGCAGCCGACGCATGCGCATTAGGGCCCGTGACGTCCAGAGGCACACGCAGGTGGAGGAGAAAAAATAAATAATCTAATAATAACAATGTATACAGACGGAGCCGCTTCTGTCCTGATCTGTTGCATCTATTTCCTGTAGTAGGCTACTACCATTTCAAAATAAAACATGTGTTGAATGATCACTTTACAAATATCCAATACAATGACTCTTGTTTTGAAATGTCCACTGGTATGACAGGAAGCTATGACAGGGCCCCTTAGTGCTGCTGACGGAACACAGGCTGAAGAGACGTTCTGAACTTATGAAGTAAAAACAACACTCTCGGGCATTATGGAATATAAAGTTTCAACACACGACTTTGGGGAACAGTTAATATTTGCCATGCTCTCTAAAACCAAGACACTGTGGAATATGGAACAAAACGTGCCCAACTGGTCTTGTTGTTGTCATCCACCTTACTTTAGCAGGTGAGTTAAGTAATTAATATAAATAATGCTGGTTTGCAGTGATGCATCACTGTCAATTAAACTGTGTGCTGTCATTAATGTAGGCCTAGTTGTCTTAATGGATGATATTTATAATGCTGTTTTGGAAAAACGGCGTGGTGATGTTTGTAGTGTGAAGACTAATGTCAGAGTTGTTGTGTTGGAGTGTCATAGGGAAGAGTTCATTAGCACCAGAGAGAGATGGAGACAGTGAGACACTACTTGGTTGGGCTACATATTGTCATGAATTAGATGGCGAGTGTGTAGATGTCTTCTGTTGGAGCCTGGTGTCCCGCATTCGCGCTGTAGAAAAAAGGTGGTTGTTGTTGTTGTTGTTGTTGTTGTTGTTGTTGTTGTTGTTGTTGTGGGGCACTTGGTGAAAATCTCGCATCGGGGCACACCGGGGGCTAGTTTCGCCACTGTGTATGTCCAAAGATTTTTATTTATTTAAACTAGTCAAAACAGCCGATCTACAAGCACACAGCGCCTAGCGGTGCGAGGCGTTGTGTGCTTGTAGATCTGCTGTTTTCACTACTTTTTGTGCAAACAGTAAAATTTTTACTTTTGTGCAAACAGTTTCATTTTTTCCTAATGGCCCGGCCTGGACCGACCGATAATGAACCGGCCGTTCGGGAGTTGTCCCGCTTTTCCCAATGGCCAGCACGTCCCTGGGACACACATATATATATATATATAACTAATAGTTTGGTGAATGTCTGTCTAACCATCTGCATGCTGACATCACTGATACTACACAGTTTCGCCACCATATTTAACTATTCATTTAACAAATGTCTGTCTGACCAGCTTCTTGACACCTGCATTGAGGGCTGCGTGATTTCCCAATCCGCTCAGTTGCTTGACGGCCCTCTGTTTCCTGTTTACATTTTAGCGCCAGGCATGAAGAATCTCCTCAGTTGTGGGTGAGCTGTCCGCAGGTTGTTTAGCGGTAGTTTACAGCATGGCTGAGAAACTAATATCTGATTTCTTAACAACACGTTGGATGCCAACGACGTGCCCACACGTCAAACTCTTTGATGTCTCCCATTGCCCATGACACGCTTGACGCGTCGGTTAACTCATTTGGTGCCTATCCCAAAGATTTCCGGGTGGTTATTTTCATGGTGCCTATCCCAAAAATCACGGGTTTTGCCTTTTATTGCATAATTGAATAGAACATTCTAAAAAAAAAATCACACCCAATGTGAAGTGAGCGGTGGTCGTGCTTGCATAACATCTTCAGACTAGGATTTGAGTCTAGGATGTACAGGCTATGCTACACACACACGTTTTGCTATGGCAAACGCTGAGGAAAAAGGCTACAGACACACGCACCGCCACTCTTAGGAGCGGTTTACCACCGCTCAAAAGATTTAATCACAGCAGAAAACGAAAACATGTAAAATGACGTCATGCAAAAAGCACCGCTCCATCTACTTCCTGTTTATCATTTTTTTCCCCCACAGAAACTTCTATTTCTCTGCTTCTGTAAGTCCAGTAACCATGGAGTTAAAGACTGGTTCACCTTCATGTTCACCTTCACTCTTCCATTGGAAATAATAAAACTGCTTCTGGTCTTCTAAGGTGGCCACGTGCTTCACACCGATACGGGAAGTAAAAGGGGAGATGGCATGTCTTGCTATTTCCGTCTTGGCTAATGTCTCCTGTCATGGAAATTATGAAGTATTTAGTAAAACATTGTAATGAACAAAAATGTTATTTGATCTATGACTGTCATACTGTCATACTGTGTGACTATTAGGTGTCACTCTTTCCCGTGACACGATGCATGAGTGGCTCTCCGGCAGCTGTTAACATATTCTTGATATAGCATAGTGATGTGAGTTCCTATATCCTGGTTCTTGTTATTTATTGTCACCTGTGCCTTGTTTAGGTAGGCTATTAGGACTAGCAGCTGCAACAGGCTGTCTGTCAAAGGGTGTTAAAACTAGGCCTGGCCTATCTATCTATATAGCTGATTGTTAGACTTGTATGGAGGGAGTACTATACCCAGGCCACTGCTGGGAGAAGTAGGTCTGTACCAAGGCACAAGGCTGAGGGCAGAGAAGGTTTTAGACTTGAGATTGCAGATGCTGTATTAATGGACTTGTTGCTATTATCTCTAAATAAACCAAACATCTACTGTACAACTCGTCACCTTGGATTGGACTCCATATTTCTCTTTGACACTCCCCCATTGGAATTCCCCTTCGGGCTATAGTGGCCAAGGTGTTTGGCTTTAGTATCCCTTCCTATGCGGTAGACCCCGGGTTCGAATCCCACTCAACACTTCTGAACAGACTGTCTGCTGTGCAGTGCTGCCTGGGCTGCCGTTGCCATGGTGATCAATTTACCATATTAGGGAGCACCTGGCTCCCTGATTGGCCGACCCGTCCCATCGGCTTTGTGGATTGGTCAAACTTTACATCATGTGTCGGCCACTGAACTATATAACTGGTGGAGTTTCGCATTAACACTATAAACAGCAGGACACAAAAGAGGGGGGTAAAGTCATTTAATCGGGGTTCCTTCCGTGAGAAATGTTTTGCTGGGTGGTGTGTCAGAGAAAAGGTGAACAGCATCATGCTTCTGTAGCGGTGGGACACCAGGTGTACTCCTTTGGAGGAGACAAGGGTGACAAGAAGATGGAGGTTCACGTCTTCAACACTGTGTCTTTAGGCCGGAAGAAGTTACCATCAGTAACCACTGGAGGAGAAGATCACCATGAGGTTCCTCCCATGCGCTGGGGACACACTGCTGTGGTGGTAGAAGACACTGTCTACCTCTGGGGCGGATGTAGATATTATGATCAATACCACAATTTGCTTGATCGATACTACTCCATATCACATGATCGATACTACGATGTTCTTTATGGATTTGATGTCGACACCCACAGATGGTTCAAGCCCAGGACTTCTGGAACCGTTCCAGAGGCAAGGGCCGGCCACTCAGCCTGTGTCTTGGGGGAGATCATGTATGTCTATGGAGGAATGAGGACAGAAGTTAGTGGACAGATTGACGATATCTATTTATTTAGAGGTATCTATAAGTTGGACATCACCACAAGGGTTTGGTCTTTAATTAAAAGCAGACACATTACATCGCCCGTCCCATCAGGTCACTCTGCCACCATCGTCGGGAAAAAGATGTTTGTATTTGGGGGCTCAGTGAGGAGCTGTGACTACGATATCAGCGTGTTTGACACAGAGACCGACTGCTGGCTGGCGACGCCTTCTGCACAGGGTCGTCCAGAAGAACGCAAGTGTCATTCAGCCTTTACCCACCATGGACAGCTGTACATGGTTGGTGGCTACAGAGGTGAGCGGCACTTAAAAGATTTGTGGACATTCAATCCAGAGACCTTCTCATGGAAAGAGGTTTGGGCCAGGGTGAAAGGCGCGTCTAGGATTATGGGCTGTAACATGGTGGGACATCGCATCACCATCGGAGGAAGCGAAGGACGTTTACTGTATTTGCGCGTCTTAGATTTAAGTCCTAGTCTGAAGACATTATGCAAGATACATTTTATTCGGTACCGTCTCAAGTTGTCGGTGCTTCCACACAACATCAGGTGGGAACTTTTAGCCATGACTGACGTTAACACGGAAAATAAGCAACAATCAGTTGAAAAACTGCACAAAGAAAAGCTACACTACACATAATGTATTGAGAGCTTGTAGAGTCTGTTTGTGCTCCACATAAAGAAATACAAAACAGAACGGCAATGGAAGCCCAAATATCCCAGAACTTAAGCAAATTATGTGTCCCAAAACAGCTTCCCATAAACCCTCTCACTCCTCGAGGCACGAGTCCTCCGGTAGAATGTCTCTCTCAGCATCTCTAGCGTCAGGAGACGCCAGGGCTCCTCCTCTGCAAGAGCCACAGACGGGGACTGGAGTTAGAGACGCAGCTCAGAGGCTCGTGGGTAGGGATGGGACGATATGAAAATGTCATGTCAACTGTGATTTACGATATTATTATCATCGCAATAATCAAACTAGAAAGGTCCAATTGGAAACCACACTAAATATCCCCGAAATCCATAATCCTGGGGCGGAACATTTCACCCAAAAATCACTGATCTACAAGCTCACAACGCATCGTGTTGTGACCGTGTAGATCGGCTATTTCTTGGCAGAGATGTGGTCGAGAGTAAAAAAAAAGAAGACTATTTTCAGGTCAGTTTGACCAATTATAGAGGGTTTAAATGGTACCAGATATGCAGCTCGGCAAATAAAAGGTGACTTGATCCCGGTGCATGACGGAGGACAATTTCATGATAAACGTAATTCTCCACGAGACGATTATTGTGAGTGTCTTTTATCACGATAAACGATAACGATATGGTCCCATCCCTACTCGTGGGTCATCTCTCAGGTCAGAGCAACTCCATGAACCTGAATCCGCCTGGACCTCCTCTGACACACTGCGCTCCAGAAGATCACACTCTTTTTTCTTTTTTTTTATCCCACGATTTTGCAACCCATTTTCACCCAGTGCCAATTGCCTACGTAATCCTGGGCTCTGCTATCCCTCTGCCGCGCCTGGGGAGACAACGGACTGACCTCATGCTTCCTTCAATCTTTTCACCTGACAGGGGGGATTTCCCCGGGAGGGACGTAGCAGGTGGAAGGTTCACGTTAGTCCAACCAGTTCCTTTCCCCTCCATCAAGCGCCCCGGCTGGCCAGGGGGAGGCATTATTGGGACCAGGATTACTGCATGTTTTTTGTGAGGGTATCAACCCTAGGAGACATGGGGAGAACATGCAAACTCCACACAGAAAGGCCCTATCGCCGACCCCACCTAGGGTGTGGGCGCTGATAACGCGGAGGGAGAAACATGCCCCCAACACCCACAGCGTCCCCCGGCGGGAATCTAAACCCAGGACCCACGATCGAACCCACTGCGCCACCGTGCCCCAACCGTGGCACACTCTTAAAGGTGATACACCATGAAAATTCACTTTTCCTATTTTAAAACCTTTTTTTGGGGTCCCACTAGCACCTTCTATCCTCACAAAGTCCCATTTCAGACCGTTGTGTCTTTCTCTGGTTTTGGGAAGGTGGAGGTTAAAAGCATCCCACGGGTTCTCAAAACAGGCCGTCCAGATTTGCTGCCGTTTGTGACGTCATAAACGGACGTTTTTTTTTTTTTTTTTTTTTTTTTCTCAAAAAGATTGACAGCTGAAAATGCTCTGAGAGCCATTCACAAATGAGAGGCTCTCTATTCAGGAGTGGTAATTTAGCCTCAAACCTTTTGAAAAACGTTTTTGGGACATAAACAATATGACATAACTACTTTTTAAATGCATTGTGTATCACCTTTAACTACACTCTGGTTAAGAGCTCCTGTGCAAGTTCTACTTGATTAGATAGCAAGCAGGTTCGGTGCACCTGCTTCTAATGATATCAACGCACTTAATGCGAAATATTCACGTGCTTTCAGACTCTTCAATGCAGAAAGTATCCAGGATACTTGGATATTCAGTATCCAATAACTCACCAATGCAGAGATATTAGTAGTAAAATGTCGACATCTAGTGGTCAACCTCAGAGGAGCGCAAAAATAAAACCTGAGGTGACTCCCAGCCTCGAACCAGATGCCAAGTGTGCTCTGTTCCCCAGTGTAATGCTCCACGCCACTGACCCCGACGGAGCGGCGCGGTATTGGGCGCCGATGAGCCCCGTGAGTCGCCACCGAGGCGAGCGCTAGCGAGCCGAGTTGCCGCGACGAGCGGTGCGAACGGCGCCCAATCCCACTCAGCCGCGTTACCGAGTTATGTGCCGTTATGGACAGAATAGTAAATATTCAGTCCCTCACTATCAACATCTACCCCACTATCCACGTCATAGATATCCACGTCATAGATAAATGCACAAAAAAGGAGTCACTTCATCCGTTCATTAGCTCAGTCAGTAGAGCACGGATGCAACAAACCCACGGTTTGGGTTCGATTCCCCTGAGGGGACTAATATTCAAGGCGAGAGATATCGGCGCATGCGTACTTCAAAGTATCCACGGAGGATACTCCTCCGTGGATACCCAGTGCATATTCTCTGCATTCAAACGTCTGAGAAATGGTGAAAAAGTCGGATTGAATGCCATCAGCATAGTCCAGGTCTGTCAGGGTTTCCGCAGAGTGTCTTGTAGACCTTTTTGGAGTAATAGTGAAGCCAAGTTCTTGCTCCCGTTCCCCTAATAGCCTGTCTTAGGACCCCCCCATGAATGTTAACTATTGAAAAATAGCAGATATACAAGCTCACAGCACGGCACTTCTGCTATTTTTGAAAAATGTGTGCAAGAAACTTATGTTTCTAAGTCAGTGGTGCTCAAACGTTTTCATGTGAAGGACCCCCAAGATGATATGTATTTGGCCACAGCTAGACCCCCCATCTCAAAATATTTAGTTCCAGGGACCCCTCCGTGGAAGCCGAAATTTTAGTTACAAATGTTTGCTTAAAAAATACATATTCAAAGATTTGCACACATTTTTACGACTTTTCAAAAATAGCAGATCTACAAGCTCGCATAGAGCTTGTATATCTCTATCTGCTATTTTTCAATAGCTAAAGTTATACTATAGGGCCTAATAGCCTGTCTTAGGACCCCCAGTATATGAAAAGGACGGGGGTGAGCGTGTCTCTTGCAGCCCTCCAGTTTGGATTTGTTGATGTTTATCGGTAGGACAAACATCTTCACTCTGCATTGACTGGGGATGCAGCAGATATAGGGATTTACAGACCACAACTAGAAGGAGGTGGAACAGACAGACAGACAGACAGACAGACAGACAGACAGACAGACAGACAGACAGACAGACAGACAGATAGATAGATACCTTTAATATCCCAAGGGGGAAATTCAGTTGTCCAGTTGTAGCATAGCAGTATACAGTATTTACAAAGTTACAGAGAAGTAAGACAAAAGATAGATAAGAGTAAAAGAAAAAAAAAGAGCAGTACAGTACCAATAAAGAAAAGGTGCATCAATAGAGGGGGCGAATAATATATAAGTATATAGTCTATACATAAATTGACTTACAAAAAGAGACCGTAACAGTCAATGCTAGTTAGTGCAACAAGTATCTCACTGACATTGTTAAACAAAGCAGAATACTCAGAAACTACCAACACAACCTAATAGTGCAAAGTAAAAAATCAGTGCGAAAAAACTAACAAAAAAAGCAGCTCAGAGAAGAAGAAAAGACTAGGGAGCGTGTCACCGCAAGACGCACATGAGCACTCTCCCTGGAAGGTCCTTAGGGGTCAAAGACAGATAGACATGTCCCAGTGTCCCACTAAGTTCCTCCAGTAGAACAAATGGACAGGTGGAATAAAGGATTAAATTAATAAATGAATGAATGAGTGATCCATTATGTCCTCCCACTCACGGTCCCATAACAGAACACTGTGCCATCCTCGATGGCATGCCACATTCACCACTCGTCCTCTAATGAATTCAAGTGTGTGTTGCTGCGTGTGCGCTGTGGTGCATGCGTGGGCCCCGCGCAAGCCTGTCTTGTGTTTTGTGGAGAGAGAGAGAGAGAGAGAGAGAGAGAGAGAGAGAGAGAGAGAGAGAGAGAGAGAGAGAGAGAGAGAGAGACTGGACCTTTACAGCACGTTCAAGCCTCTCCCACCCACTCACATTCTGTTACAGAGGACCAGCGGACCAGCGGAATCAGGCCAGGCTTTGTCATTTGCCAAAGAGCACAGAACACGTACACACCGAAATGGTCAGAGCGCCTTTGTTGATAATATTCAAAGAAGCTGAAGGCTGTAGCCTGTCACTGTTGGAGCACAAAGGTTTTGTTATGTACATATATAATGTAAATATCTGTAACCATGTTCTTTTAACTATGGTACTTAAAGGAGTAGTTCACCCCAAAATTATTTTTTTTCCTTTCTATTGATTACTCAATGGAGGCTTGAGTTCAATATCTTTCGTTTTTTTTGTTGCATTCCTAAGACAATAATTTGATTATAGTCAATTTACCTTTGCAATTTATTTATGGTACATTTACTAAAGTCTCAAACATTTTGGGCGTGAACTACTCCTTTAAAGCCTTTTTACGCTTTTCATCGCCCACAATTTAGACAGACAGACAGACAGACAGACAGACAGACAGACAGACAGACAGACAGACAGACAGACAGACAGACAGACAGACAGACAGTGATAGGGAGACAGAGAGAGATGTGAACAGCAAATGCATGAAAGTAAAACAGAATACAAGCCTGATATTTTGCAACGTAAGGTTGCTCCACTCAGCGTCCAGCCAACTAATAGTAGCCTAAGGGGATTTTATAAGATATTTGACCATCTTCTCCGTATCGTCTGAGAATGGCCACTGGGGGCGCAGTACTAATGCATTGTCAATGGAAGGTTGTTTGGTGTTTTGTCGTTGCCGTGTCTCTTGGCCAAAAGACAGGCTGTGGTTGAGCTAGAGACACGGCAACGACAAAAAACCAAACAACCTTCCATTGACAATGCATTAGTACGGCGCCCCCAGTGGCCATTCTCAGACGATACGGAGAAGATGTTTCACGCATATGTGTGAGTCCAGCCTAAGAGGCAAAATCTCATCAAATGGTGGTCCCTGGCTCAAATGCCAAATAAATAATGGGCCTTGATGTGAAAAAGGTTGAAAACCACTGAATGATATGAAGATTGATTATATATGGGTGAAGTTTGGGTAAAATATCTGAATAATACCCTTCCACAACTGGTTGCACTGTGGTTTGCAGTGCTGGTATCTTGGCTGTCAGCAGGGGCGTCACACCAAATTCTGGGCCCTGGGTACAAGGATTCACTGCGGGCCCCCCATGAATGTTAACTATTGAAAAATAGCAGATATACAAGCTCACAGCGCGGCACTTCTGCTATTTTTGAAAAATCGTGGAAATGTGTGCAAGAAACTTATGTTTCTATGTCAGTGGTGCTCAAACGTTTTCATGTGAAGGACCCCCAAGATGATATGTATTTGGCCACAGCTAGACCCCCATCTCAAAATATTTAGTTCCAGGGACCCCTCCCCGGAAGCCGAAATTTGAGTTGCAAATGTTCGCTTAAAAAATACATATTCAAAGTTTTGCACACATTTTTACGACTTTTCAAAAATAGCAGATCTACAAGCTCGCAGCGCGGCACTCGGTGCCGCGCTGTGAGCTTGTATATCTGCTATTTTTCAATAGCTAAAGTTACTATAGGGCCCCCCTCCACCTTGGGCCCTAGTAACTCAGTCCCACTTTCCTACCCCTTGTGACGTCCCTGGCTGTCAGAATGCAGGCATCCCGCCGCGGTGACATTGCTAGGCCGTTAGCATGCCCAGACAGAAATAGCTGTGGTGTCATACATTCTGTGTCGCTGTTGGGAGCACACATGTTCCGTACCCTGGGCTGTTGGGGTGTGTGGGTGGGTTGTACTCCTCCAATGCGGGAAAAGTCTGACACATATGCAGGGGCGTGCTGGGCCCCTGATTCAGCCCGGGAAAAAGAGTTGTAGAGGCCCTCATTGCGTGCTATAGAGAGAGATCGCTCTCCATAGCGCTGCTGCTACTCAAAGATTTGCCATTTCAGATCATGACAAGTGACAAGCCAGTGGGCCAATTACATGAGTTATATTTCGTTGTTTTCGGGTGGAAACCATGCATGTCCAAAACCGTTTGTTTTGTATTTATCATTTTTAAAATGATTTAAACTAGTGAAAACAGCCGATCTACAAGCACACAATGCCTCGGAGGTACATTTTATAGATGATAAATACAAAACGGTTTTGGACATACAAGATTTCCACCCGACAACGACTATATGCTATAAATATAAGGTGCTGGGAGTGAAAATTATAATGTAGGGGTGCCTCGGATTAAAAAAATATTCATGGGGTGCCCTGAGACAAAAAAGTTTGGGAACCCCTGACACAGGGCTTAAGTGGTTAAAGTACAACAACATCTACACTCAGAATATACACAGACACAGCCTATAGATACTGTGTATAGGTCATTACATTTTTCTCAAAATGATTTTTGTTTTTACATTGTGAAATGATTTAAAAAAATGATTTAAAAAATGTTGCCAAAAAGAGAGAGAGAGAAAAAAATGCTGACATTGACGTGACTCCTTTCTAAATAGTAGGACTTGTTATTGCATTGGGTTCCGCCCTCTGTTCAACTCAGTGAGTTGAGAATGGAAACACTGCCCTCATGTGGATTCTTTCATATCACACTGTAACACTGTTAGTGAACAAACACTCGGTGGGAAGGATTCCTGTCACAATATAGAGCCGTTTAACACTGTTACTGAACAAGCACTCTATAGCAATGATTACTGTGACAACGTGGAGCAGTTTAACCCTGTTATATTCCTACCTTGAGGCAGCAGCAGCAGTTAGTTGTTTCTCCAACACAGACTGGTTGGACTTCCTGGTCAGGCGAGCAGGCTGGGTGTGAATTCCTTGGCTACAGCGACATCTGTTGATGGGGACCTACTGATAGGTTTTATTTCACCAGACTCTACCTAGCTCCAGTGGGTTGGGGCGGCCGCGGCCGCTTCGCGGCCGCTGCCAGAGCACGCAGTCCGGCTTGGGTGCCCTCCGAGACCTCGGTGTCTGAGTCTGGAGCTCTGTGAAAAAAAAGAAAAAAAGAAAAAAAGCCAGCTGCTGAGCGGGCGTGCGTGCGTGCGTGCTTGCGTGCGTTCAGTGCAATGTGAATGCATGTGACCTATTGATAGGAAGATAGATAGATACGTAATAAACATGATTTGGTACAAGCTCAACTAAAAGGAGATCCCAGTAATGTTTTTGGCTTATTTCCACAGGGAAGTCATTCATGAATGAACGAATTATTGATATAGGACTGTCATAGGTACAGTGTCATTGCCAGTACAGTTCACTGGTACAAGGTCAACTAAAAGGTGATCCTAGAAAAGACTAAGTCAGGGGGAAACAATTTAAAAAATAAAACAATAAAAACAGCCGATCTACAAGGCTGCATGTGGGCTTGTGGATCAGCTGTTTTGGGTAAATGTGGGTTTGTATTGACCCCTTTATCGAGTGATTGATTGAAGACTTTACGACAAGTTTCATGACAGTACAGTTCACTGGTACAAGCTCAACTAAAAGGAGCTTTATTTATTGAATGAATTATTTCCCTGTCTCCACACCAGGCCCAACTGCGCCGCCACTGACTGATAAATTGCGACCGTCGGGTCGCAGTTACTATCGAAACCTCGACCGGCTGTCTGTCTGTCCGTCACACTTTTGCCCTGCTCATATCTCTGCAACCGCTTTCCCGATCCGTGCCAAATTTGGCACACACAGTCCTTGCCTGCCAAACTACGATTCTCACATGGCCCTCCTCTTCTAGCGCCACCATGAGGCCAAAACTCATTCTGGACACTGCTCCTACAAATCTTGCCCTAAAATCACACAAATCGGTACACACTTGCTCTACGCTCATGTCATCAACATGGATCTGTCCCATGTAGCGCCACCTTCAGGCCGATTTTTTTAAACCCATTTTTGGACACTACTCCTACAGATTTTGCCCTAAAATCACGCAAATCGCTACGCAGTCAGTATATATTAGGGAGTCTTACTGGTTTAATTATTTATTTCCCGACTATGTTTCCGAGACTGATTATTTATTTATTTATTTCCCGACTATGTTTCCGAGACTGATTATTTATTTATTTATTTATTTCCTGACTGTTTCCGAGACTGATTATTTATGTAATTAATTATTTATTTATTTCCGCCCCTGGACTCCGCCCCCCCCAGGCGTCTGCCTATCGATCGGCTGGGCTTTAAAGAGCCATAACTCCGGTTTGCAGCGTGCTACCGTCTCCAAACTCGCTTTCTGGCTTCTCGTGTTACTGGTATTAAATACCACATACAAGCTCACGGAAGCTCCATCCAACTTCTGCGCAATGCATTATGGGATGTTGGAAAGTTGTGGATACTAGCAACAGAGTATTTAAATAAATAAATAAATATATAATGAATGAACGAACACATGAATAAATAAATAAATAAACAAAGAAAGTATGTGTGTGTGTGTGTGTGTGTGTGTGTGTGTGTGTGTGTGTGTGTGTGTGTGTGTGTGCGCGCGTGCGTGCATGCGTGCGTGCGTGCGTGCGTGCGTGCGTGCGTAATTACTGCCTCCTCGTTAAGAACCCCACACATTTAGGCAAATTTTTTCTTTCTTTCTTCCTTCCTTCCTTCCTTCCTTCCTGTAAATGAGGCCGCATGACAAGCGTTCTCGTCACCGCGCTGACGGGGTAATTACACGCAAATACAAGGGGTGGAGTCGAACTTAATGAGTGGGCGTGGTTTCAACTACAAGCTCACAACGCGTCGCATCAAGACGCGTTGTGAGCTTGTAGATCTGCTATTAACGAGTGGGCGTGGTTTCAACAAGAGGGAGGACTCTGACTTAACGAGTGGGCCTAACGTAATGAGTTTTGTGGGCGTCGCACGCATTAATTATGTAAATTAAGCCGACTTATGCAAATGGGGGGGCGGGGCATGGTTTGGAAATGCGTGTGGGCGTGGTGCGTGCGTGCGTGTGCGCCTCAATTAATTAATTAATTAACTGCCTCCTCGTTAAGAACCCCGTAAATTTAGGCAAATTAATTTTCTTTCTTTCTTTCTTTCTTTCCTTCTTTCCTTCTTTCCTTCCTTCCTTCCTTCCTTCCTTCCTTCCTTCTAAATAAATACATAATTAAATAGCGGGGGTCCCCGAGGGTGTCATCGCGTGCGGGGCGGCGAGCCTGATTATTATGTAAATGAGGCTGCATTAATTATGTAAATGAGGTCGGGGTGTGGTCTGCATTAATTATGTAAATGAGGCTGTTAAGTGGCGTTTCCCAGTGCGTAAAAAATTTAGACGACCGTATGTAAATGAAGGGGAGGAGCTTAGTCGACGTATGCAAATTGGGGGCGGGGCATGGTTTGGAAATGCGTTTGGGTATGGTTCGCATACATTATGCTCGCATACATTATGCTAATGAGGGCGTTAAGGTGGGTTTCCCAGCGCGTAAAAAATGCAGACGACCGTATGTAAATGAAGGGGAGGAGCATAGGCGACGTATGCAAATTGGGGGCGGGGCATGGTTTGGAAATGCGTGTGGGCGTGGTTTGCAGACATTATGCTCGCATACATTATGCTAATGAGGGCGTTAAGGTGGGTTTCCCAGCGCGTAAAAAATGCAGACGACCGTATGTAAATGAAGGGGAGGAGCTTAGTCGACGTATGAAAATTGGGGGCGGTGCATGGTTTGGAAATGTGTGTGGGTGTGGTTCGCATAAATTATGCTAATGAGGCTGTTAAGTGGCGTTTCCCAGCGCGTAAAATATGCAGACGACCGTATGTAAATGAAGGGGAGGAGCATAGGCGACGTATGCAAATTGGGGGCGGGGCATGGTTTGGAAATGCGTGTGGGCGTGGTTTGCAGACATTATGCTCGCATACATTATGCTAATGAGGGCGTTAAGGTGGGTTTCCCAGCGCGTAAAAAATGCAGACGACCGTATGTAAATGAAGGGGAGGAGCTTAGTCGACTTATGAAAATTGGGGGCGGTGCATGGTTTGGAAATGTGTGTGGGTGTGGTTCGCATAAATTATGCTAATGAGGCTGTTAAGTGGCGTTTCCCAGCGCGTAAAATATGCAGACGACCGTATGTAAATGAAGGGGAGGAGCATAGGCGACGTATGCAAATTGGGGGCGGGGCATGGTTTGGAAATGCGTGTGGGCGTGGTTTGCAGACATTATGCTCGCATACATTATGCTAATGAGGGCGTTAAGGTGGGTTTCCCAGCGCGTAAAAAATGCAGACGACCGTATGTAAATGAAGGGGAGGAGCTTAGTCGACGTATGAAAATTGGGGGCGGTGCATGGTTTGGAAATGTGTGTGGGTGTGGTTCGCATAAATTATGCTAATGAGGCTGTTAAGTGGCGTTTCCCAGCGCGTAAAATATGCAGACGACCGTATGTAAATGAAGGGGAGGAGCATAGGCGACGTATGCAAATTGGGGGCGGGGCATGGTTTGGAAATGCGTGTGGGCGTGGTTCGCAGACATTATGCTCGCATACATTATGCTAATGAGGGCGTTAAGGTGGGTTTCCCAGCGCGTAAAAAATGCAGACGACCGTATGTAAATGAAGGGGAGGAGCTTAGTCGACGTATGAAAATTGGGGGCGGTGCATGGTTTGGAAATGTGTGTGGGTGTGGTTCGCATAAATTATGCTAATGAGGCTGTTAAGTGGCGTTTCCCAGCGCGTAAAATATGCAGACGACCGTATGTAAATGAAGGGGAGGAGCATAGGCGACGTATGCAAATTGGGGGCGGGGCATGGTTTGGAAATGCGTGTGGGCGTGGTTTGCAGACATTATGCTCGCATACATTATGCTAATGAGGGCGTTAAGGTGGGTTTCCCAGCGCGTAAAAAATGCAGACGACCGTATGTAAATGAAGGGGAGGAGCTTAGTCGACGTATGAAAATTGGGGGCGGTGCATGGTTTGGAAATGTGTGTGGGTGTGGTTCGCATAAATTATGCTAATGAGGCTGTTAAGTGGCGTTTCCCAGCGCGTAAAATATGCAGACGACCGTATGTAAATGAAGGGGAGGAGCATAGGCGACGTATGCAAATTGGGGGCGGGGCATGGTTTGGAAATGCGTGTGGGCGTGGTTCGCAGACATTATGCTCGCATACATTATGCTAATGAGGGCGTTAAGGTGGGTTTCCCAGCGCGTAAAAAATGCAGACGACCGTATGTAAATGAAGGGGAGGAGCTTAGTCGACTTATGAAAATTGGGGGCGGTGCATGGTTTGGAAATGTGTGTGGGTGTGGTTCGCATAAATTATGCTAATGAGGCTGTTAAGTGGCGTTTCCCAGCGCGTAAAATATGCAGACGACCGTATGTAAATGAAGGGGAGGAGCATAGGCGACGTATGCAAATTGGGGGCGGGGCATGGTTTGGAAATGTGTGTGGGTGTGGTTCGCATAAATTATGCTAATGAGGCTGTTAAGTGGCGTTTCCCAGCGCGTAAAATATGCAGACGACCGTATGTAAATGAAGGGGAGGAGCATAGGCGACGTATGCAAATTGGGGGCGGGGCATGGTTTGGAAATGCGTGTGGGCGTGGTTTGCAGACATTATGCTCGCATACATTATGCTAATGAGGGTGTTAAGGTAGGTTTCCCAGCGCGTAAAAAATGTAGATGACCGTATGTAAATGAAGGGGAGGAGCTTAGTCGACGTATGCAAATTGGGGGCGGGGCATGGTTTGGAAATGCGTTTGGGTATGGTTCGCATACATTATGCTCGCATACATTATGCTAATGAGGGCGTTAAGGTGGGTTTCCCAGCACGTAAAAAATGCAGACGACCGTATGTAAATGAAGGGGAGGAGCTTAGTCGACGTATGAAAATTGGGGCTGGTGCATGGTTTGGAAATGCGTGTGGGCGTGTTGCGCATACATTATGCTTGCATACATTATGCTAATGAGGGCGTTAAGGTGGGTTTCCCAGGGCTTAAAAAATACAGATGACCGTAGTGAGCATTCGTTCCACGAACGCATTCATTCAATGAATGAATGAATAAATAAATAAAGTGCACGTGCACACACGTGTGCGTGCGTGCGTGCGTGCGTGCGTGCGTGCGTGCGTGCGTGCGTGCGTGCGAACGCACGTGCACGCACGCACACACGCACGCACGCACGCACGCACGCACGCACGCACGCACACTTTATTATTTATTCATTCATTCACGCACGCACACACGCATGCACACTTTATTTTTTAATTAATTCATGAATACAGCCTGCGATATGCGTGAAATCTTGCAAGCACATTCCCACTAGGTCAAGGAACAGATGCCTCCCTTCTCACATTGGCCTGTTATAGCGCCACCAGCGGGTCAACTTTTGCATAACACATTTTTGGAACAAAATGCCTCAAATCATGCATGCAGCTAATTTCAGTAACGTCAAAGAGAGCACTGCCTGCGATCTTGACATTTTGTACTTTTATAGACATTGTTTTCTGGCTTGAAGCGAGCCCACAATTGTTTCGAAGGAACAATATTTTCTAGTTTCCATATGATATGCACATGTATTCAGGGGCGTAACTACCGCTGACGCAGCCGACGCATGCGCATTAGGGCCCGTGACGTCCAGAGGCACACGCAGGTGGAGGAGAAAAAATAAATAATCTAATAATAACAATGTATACAGACGGAGCCGCTTCTGTCCTGATCTGTTGCATCTATTTCCTGTAGTAGGCTACTACCATTTCAAAATAAAACATGTGTTGAATGATCACTTTACAAATATCCAATACAATGACTCTTGTTTTGAAATGTCCACTGGTATGACAGGAAGCTATGACAGGGCCCCTTAGTGCTGCTGACGGAACACAGGCTGAAGAGACGTTCTGAACTTATGAAGTAAAAACAACACTCTCGGGCATTATGGAATATAAAGTTTCAACACACGACTTTGGGGAACAGTTAATATTTGCCATGCTCTCTAAAACCAAGACACTGTGGAATATGGAACAAAACGTGCCCAACTGGTCTTGTTGTTGTCATCCACCTTACTTTAGCAGGTGAGTTAAGTAATTAATATAAATAATGCTGGTTTGCAGTGATGCATCACTGTCAATTAAACTGTGTGCTGTCATTAATGTAGGCCTAGTTGTCTTAATGGATGATATTTATAATGCTGTTTTGGAAAAACGGCGTGGTGATGTTTGTAGTGTGAAGACTAATGTCAGAGTTGTTGTGTTGGAGTGTCATAGGGAAGAGTTCATTAGCACCAGAGAGAGATGGAGACAGTGAGACACTACTTGGTTGGGCTACATATTGTCATGAATTAGATGGCGAGTGTGTAGATGTCTTCTGTTGGAGCCTGGTGTCCCGCATTCGCGCTGTAGAAAAAAGGTGGTTGTTGTTGTTGTTGTTGTTGTTGTTGTTGTTGTTGTTGTTGTTGTGGGGCACTTGGTGAAAATCTCGCATCGGGGCACACCGGGGGCTAGTTTCGCCACTGTGTATGTCCAAAGATTTTTATTTATTTAAACTAGTCAAAACAGCCGATCTACAAGCACACAGCGCCTAGCGGTGCGAGGCGTTGTGTGCTTGTAGATCTGCTGTTTTCACTACTTTTTGTGCAAACAGTAAAATTTTTACTTTTGTGCAAACAGTTTCATTTTTTCCTAATGGCCCGGCCTGGACCGACCGATAATGAACCGGCCGTTCGGGAGTTGTCCCGCTTTTCCCAATGGCCAGCACGTCCCTGGGACACACATATATATATATATATAACTAATAGTTTGGTGAATGTCTGTCTAACCATCTGCATGCTGACATCACTGATACTACACAGTTTCGCCACCATATTTAACTATTCATTTAACAAATGTCTGTCTGACCAGCTTCTTGACACCTGCATTGAGGGCTGCGTGATTTCCCAATCCGCTCAGTTGCTTGACGGCCCTCTGTTTCCTGTTTACATTTTAGCGCCAGGCATGAAGAATCTCCTCAGTTGTGGGTGAGCTGTCCGCAGGTTGTTTAGCGGTAGTTTACAGCATGGCTGAGAAACTAATATCTGATTTCTTAACAACACGTTGGATGCCAACGACGTGCCCACACGTCAAACTCTTTGATGTCTCCCATTGCCCATGACAAGCTTGACGCGTCGGTTAACTCATTTGGTGCCTATCCCAAAGATTTCCGGGTGGTTATTTTCATGGTGCCTATCCCAAAAATCACGGGTTTTGCCTTTTATTGCATAATTGAATAGAACATTCTAAAAAAAAAATCACACCCAATGTGAAGTGAGCGGTGGTCGTGCTTGCATAACATCTTCAGACTAGGATTTGAGTCTAGGATGTACAGGCTATGCTACACACACACGTTTTGCTATGGCAAAACGCTGAGGAAAAAGGCTACAGACACACGCACCGCCACTCTTAGGAGCGGTTTACCACCGCTCAAAAGATTTAATCACAGCAGAAAACGAAACATGTAAAATGACGTCATGCAAAAAGCACCGCTCCATCTACTTCCTGTTTATCTTTTTTTTCCCCACAGAAACTTCTATTTCTCTGCTTCTGTAAGTCCAGTAACCATGGAGTTAAAGACTGGTTCACCTTCATGTTCACCTTCACTCTTCCATTGGAAATAATAAAACTGCTTCTGGTCTTCTAACGCCGGCTACAGACCTAAAGGCACAAAAACGAGTGTGTGTCGTGTGGGGGAGGCGGGGGGCAGGCACAGCGCAATGCATTCCGGATGGGAGTCGAGTGGTTTGAAGTCGAGTGCGAGTCGTGTGGTGTTGTGTGGTTGCGTCCAACTTGCTCACGACTCGCACAGAGACAGTTGTAGGCGAGCACTGGGGAGCAGACAAGCTGCACTTGATGAGACAGAAGGCAGGGTTCAGCTGCCAACCAATAGGAGAGAACCACCGTTCTGCGGCGAAACTGGGCAGAGCACACTTGTAGTCCACTACACTACAGTGCGTTGAGCCTTCGGTCTGCAGTGATCATCGCGCTGTCTCTCCTCTTCCCTCGTTCTCCTGGCCATTTCAAGCCGCTTCTCCCTCCTTCTCCTTCTCCTCGCCACCAACACCGCCAATACAAGCGCCCTTTTGCGTCCTCTAAACAACATTTTGCCCAACAGGTGTCACCAAGCAGCAGCAGTACTGTCCACCGACGCCAACTCCAAAAAGACTACACGCTCGAAATCCACTTACACTTCCGCCTCTCGCTGGACGGCCCACGTCCGCAAAGCATTGTGGGAAATGTATTCTTTTTTGGAACAGACTTTCCAAACGGAACAGACTCGCACTGAACACAGAACGTTCCAGTCTGAGTGCGGCCTCAGGTGGCCACCTGCTTCACACAGCTACGGGAAGTAAAAGGGGAGATGGCATGTCTTGCTATTTCCGTCTTGGCTAATGTCTCCCCCATTGGAATTCCCCTTCGGGCTATAGTGGCCAAGGTGTTTGGCTTTAGTATCCCTTCCTATGCGGTAGACCCCGGGTTCGAATCCCACTCAACACTTCTGAACAGACTGTCTGCTGTGCAGTGCTGCCTGGGCTGCCGTTGCCATGGTGATCAATTTACCATATTAGGGAGCACCTGGCTCCCTGATTGGCCGACCCGTCCCATCGGCTTTGTGGATTGGTCAAACTTTACATCATGTGTCGGCCACTGAACTATATAACTGGTGGAGTTTCGCATTAACACTATAAACAGCAGGACACAAAAGAGGGGGGTAAAGTCATTTAATCGGGGTTCCTTCCGTGAGAAATGTTTTGCTGGGTGGTGTGTCAGAGAAAAGGTGAACAGCATCATGCTTCTGTAGCGGTGGGACACCAGGTGTACTCCTTTGGAGGAGACAAGGGTGACAAGAAGATGGAGGTTCACGTCTTCAACACTGTGTCTTTAGGCCGGAAGAAGTTACCATCAGTAACCACTGGAGGAGAAGATCACCATGAGGTTCCTCCCATGCGCTGGGGACACACTGCTGTGGTGGTAGAAGACACTGTCTACCTCTGGGGCGGATGTAGATATTATGATCAATACCACAATTTGCTTGATCGATACTACTCCATATCACATGATCGATACTACGATGTTCTTTATGGATTTGATGTCGACACCCACAGATGGTTCAAGCCCAGGACTTCTGGAACCGTTCCAGAGGCAAGGGCCGGCCACTCAGCCTGTGTCTTGGGGGAGATCATTAATGTCTATGGAGGAATGAGGACAGAAGTTAGTGGACAGATTGACGATATCTATTTATTTAGAGGTATCTATAAGTTGGACATCACCACAATGGTCTGGTCTTTAATTAAAAGCAGACACATTACATCGCCCGTCCCATCAGGTCACTCTGCCACCATCGTCGGGAAAAAGATGTTTGTATTTGGGGGCTCAGTGAGGAGCTGTGACTACGATATCAGCGTGTTTGACACAGAGACCGACTGCTGGCTGGCGACGCCTTCTGCACAGGGTCGTCCAGAAGAACGTGTCATTCAGCCTTTACCTACCATGGACAGCTGTACATAGTTGGTGGCCAGGGATGTGCTGGCCATTTGGAAAAGCGGGACAACTCCCGAACGGCCGGTTCATTCCTGGCAGGTGCAGGCCGGCCATTAGGAAATTATTTAAAATAAAATGTCGGCCTTTGTTCCATTTTGGGGGCTGGGCGGCCAACAAAGTAAATCACTGTCGGGCAGAAACCTCCTATCTCCAAGTTTCAAATTTGTACATTTTTTTGCAAAGCAAAGCCCTGCTTCATCATAAGGCCGTTGCACAAAAGTAGTGAAAACAGCCGATCTACAAGCACACAACGCCTCGCGGTGCGAGGCGTTGTGTGCTTGTAGATCGTCTGTTTTCACTAGTTTAAATCATTTTTAAAATGATAAATACAAAACAAACGGTTTTGGACATACAAGGTTTCCACCCGACAACGACAAAATATAACTCATGTGTACAGTAATTGGCCCACTGGCTTGTTGTCACTTATCATGATCTGAAATGGCAAATCTTTGAGTAGCAGCAGTGCTATAGAGAGAGATTTCGCTCGATAGCGCACAATGAGGGCCTCTACAACTCTTTTTCCCAGGCTGAATCAGGGGCCCAGCACGTCCCTGTTGGTGGCTACAGAGGTGAGCGGCACTTAAAAGATTTGTGGACATTCAATCCAGAGACCTTCTCATGGAAAGAGGTTTGGACCAGGGTGAAAGGCACGTCTAGGATTATGGGCTGTAACATGGTGGGACATCGCATCACCATCGGAGGAAGCGAAGGACGTTTACTGTATTTGCGCGTCTTAGATTTAAGTCCTAGTCTGAAGACATTATGCAAGATACATTTTATTCGGTACCGTCTCGAGTCGTCGGTGCTTCCACACAACATCAGGTGCGAACTTTTAGCCATGACTGACATTAACACGGAAAATAAGCAACGATCAGTTGAAAATCAAACCTCGGTTCGAAGTGAAGCGGTGGACAGATAAAACCTCTATTCTGAATGTATTTGTGGCTTACTACATTTTTTAAACCCTGAAGGCCAAATTATCATGTGAAGCTTTGACCAATCAAAGTATCCATTCATCTAACCGGGAGGGACATCGACATTTTGCTTTTTGAAAAAGCCTATTCATTCTGGACTGATATTTTACACGTACGGGACAGGAAAAACCTGTTCATTCTGGCCTGGAGTGACCATATATGGACATGAGGTAACATACTTTGTGTTTTTGAAAAACCCTGTTCATTCTGGACTGAGATCACCATATATGGTAATTAAACGGACATTCTGTTTTTGAAAAAGCCTGTTCATTCTGGACTGAAATGACCATATATGGGCGTGATACACACAAAGCCATTCATTGGAAGCGGTTTTCACCTCTTCAAAAACTGCAAAAAAAAAGCTACACTACACATAATGCATTGAGAGCTTGTAGAGTCGAGTCTGTTTGTGCTCCACATAAAGAAATACAAAACAGAACGGCAATGGAAGCCCAAATATCCCAGAACTTAAGCAAATTATGTGTCCCAAAACAGCTTCCCATAAACCCTCTCACTCCTCGAGGCACAAGTCCTCCGTAGAATGTCTCTCTCAGCATCTCTAGCGTCAGGAGACGCCAGGGCTCCTCCTCTGCAAGAGCCACAGACGGGGACTGGAGTTAGAGACGCAGCTCAGAGGCTCGTGGGTAGGGATGGGACGATATGAAAATGTCATGTCAACTGTGATTTACGATATTATTATCATCGCAATAATCAAACTAGAAAGGTCCAATTGGAAACCACACTAAATATCCCCGAAATCCATAATCCTGGGGCGGAACATTTCACCCAAAAATCACTGATCTACAAGCTCACAACGCATCGTGTTGTGACCGTGTAGATCGGCTATTTCTTGGCAGAGATGTGGTCGAGAGTAAAAAAAAAGAAGACTATTTTCAGGTCAGTTTGACCAATTATAGAGGGTTTAAATGGTACCAGATATGCAGCTCGGCAAATAAAAGGTGACTTGATCCCGGTGCATGACGGAGGACAATTTCACGATAAACGTAATTCTCCACGAGACGATTATTGTGAGTGTCTTTTATCACGATAAACGATAACGATATGGTCCCATCCCTACTCGTGGGTCATCTCTCAGGTCAGAGCAACTCCATGAACCTGAATCCGCCTGGACCTCCTCTGACACACTGCGCTCCAGAAGATCACACTCTTTTTTCTTTTTTTTTATCCCACGATTTTGCAACCCATTTTCACCCAGTGCCAATTGCCTACGTAATCCTGGGCTCTGCTATCCCTCTGCCGCGCCTGGGGAGACAACGGACTGACCTCATGCTTCCTTCAATCTTTTCACCTGACAGGGGGGATTTCCCCGGGAGGGACGTAGCAGGTGGAAGGTTCACGTTAGTCCAACCAGTTCCTTTCCCCTCCATCAAGCGCCCCGGCTGGCCAGGGGGAGGCATTATTGGGACCAGGATTACTGCATGTTTTTTGTGAGGGTATCAACCCTAGGAGACATGGGGAGAACATGCAAACTCCACACAGAAAGGCATGCCCCCAACACAGAAACATGCCCCCAACACCCACAGCGTCCCCCGGCGGGAATCTAAACCCAGGACCCACGATCGAACCCACTGCGCCACCGTGCCCCAACCGTGGCACACTCTTAAAGGTGATACACCATGAAAATTCACTTTTCCTATTTTAAAACCTTTTTTTGGGGTCCCACTAGCACCTTCTATCCTCACAAAGTCCCATTTCAGACCGTTGTGTCTTTCTCTGGTTTTGGGAAGGTGGAGGTTAAAAGCATCCCACGGGTTCTCAAAACAGGCCGTCCAGATTTGCTGCCGTTTGTGACGTCATAAACGGACGTTTTTTTTTTTTTTTTTTTTTTCAAAAAGATTGACAGCTGAAAATGCTCTGAGAGCCATTCACAAATGAGAGGCTCTCTATTCAGGAGTGGTAATTTAGCCTCAAACCTTTTGAAAAACGTTTTTGGGACATAAACAATATGACATAAATACTTTTTAAATGCATTGTGTATCACCTTTAACTACACTCTGGTTAAGCGCTCCTGTGCAAGTTCTACTTGATTAGATAGCAAGCAGGTTCCATCAGCATAGTCCAGGTCTGTCAGGGTTTCCGCAGAGTGTCTTGTAGACCTTTTTGGAGTAATAGTGAAGCCAAGTTCTTGCTCCCGTTCCCCTAATAGCCTGTCTTAGGACCCCCCCATGAATGTTAACTATTGAAAAATAGCAGATATACAAGCTCACAGCACGGCACTTCTGCTATTTTTGAAAAATGTGTGCAAGAAACTTATGTTTCTAAGTCAGTGGTGCTCAAACGTTTTCATGTGAAGGACCCCCAAGATGATATGTATTTGGCCACAGCTAGACCCCCCATCTCAAAATATTTAACTTCCAGGGACCCCTCCGTGGAAGCCGAAATTTTAGTTACAAATGTTTGCTTAAAAAATACATATTCAAAGATTTGCACAAATTTTTACGACTTTTCAAAAATAGCAGATCTACAAGCTCGCATAGAGCTTGTATATCTCTATCTGCTATTTTTCAATAGCTAAAGTTATACTATAGGGCCTAATAGCCTGTCTTAGGACCCCCAGTATATGAAAAGGACGGGGGTGACCGTGTCTCTTGCAGCCCTCCAGTTTGGATTTGTTGATGTTTATCGGTAGGACAAACATCTTCACTCTGCATTGACTGGGGATGCAGCAGATATAGGGATTTACAGACCACAACTAGAAGGAGGTGGAACAGACAGACAGACAGACAGACAGACAGACAGACAGACAGACAGACAGACAGACAGACAGACAGACAGACAGACAGACAGATAGATAGATACCTTTAATATCCCAAGGGGGAAATTCAGTTGTCCAGTTGTAGCATAGCAGTATACAGTATTTACAAAGTTACAGAGAAGTAAGACAAAAGATAGATAAGAGTAAAAGAAAAAAAAAGAGCAGTACAGTACCAATAAAGAAAAGGTGCATCAATAGAGGGGGCGAATAATATATAAGTATATAGTCTATACATAAATTGACTTACAAAAAGAGACCGTAACAGTCAATGCTAGTTAGTGCAACAAGTATCTCACTGACATTGTTAAACAAAGCAGAATACTCAGAAACTACCAACACAACCTAATAGTGCAAAGTAAAAAATCAGTGCGAAAAAACTAACAAAAAAAGCAGCTCAGAGAAGAAGAAAAGACTAGGGAGCGTGTCACCGCAAGACGCACATGAGCACTCTCCCTGGAAGGTCCTTAGGGGTCAAAGACAGATAGACATGTCCCAGTGTCCCACTAAGTTCCTCCAGTAGAACAAATGGACAGGTGGAATAAAGGATTAAATTAATAAATGAATGAATGAGTGATCCATTATGTCCTCCCACTCACGGTCCCATAACAGAACACTGTGCCATCCTCGATGGCATGCCACATTCACCACTCGTCCTCTAATGAATTCAAGTGTGTGTTGCTGCGTGTGCGCTGTCTGTGGTGCGTGGGCCCCGTGCAAGCCTGTCTTGTGTTTTGTGGAGAGAGAGAGAGAGAGAGAGAGAGAGAGAGAGAGAGAGAGAGAGAGAGAGAGAGAGAGAGCAGTGGCGTCAGTTCAGAAAAAGCTAAGGTATGGCAACATGACTGGTGTCTTGCACGCGCGCAAAGGCGCACGTGCAAGACACCAGTCATGTTGCCATACCTTAGCAACAGGCATGATACAGTACATTTATTTTAAGAAGTACATTACATTTTTACCCTGTTTCTACGGTTTCTTGGGCTGGATATGGCAGCCTGGAATGGTTGTTCAAGTGCAGCTAGACTTGGCACGTGCCACAATTAACAATAATGCATTGCACCTGTGCAGCTGACCTGGGAATATACCATTTTGTCAAGTGACCATTTTGTAAAATTTCATTTTGCATTTGTAGTTATTTTACTGTAATTTAACAACACAATAACCAGAACAGATAGACAAAGAGACATTCATGGATTTATATTTAAAAGTAACTTTTATTTTCCCCCTGGACCCAGGGTATGGCAGCTGCATACCCTTGCCATATCCAATTGACGCCCCTGAGAGGGAGAGAGAGAGAGAGAGAGAGAGAGAGAGAGAGAGAGAGAGAGAGACTGGACCTTTACAGCACGTTCAAGCCTCTCCCACCCACTCACATTCTGTTACAGAGGACCAGCGGACCAGCGGAATCAGGCCAGGCTTTGTCATTTGCCAAAGAGCACAGAACACGTACACACCGAAATGGTCAGAGCGCCTTTGTTGATAATATTCAAAGAAGCTGAAGGCTGTAGCCTGTCACTGTTGGAGCATAAAGGTTTTGTTATGTACATATATTATGTAAATATCTGTAACCATGTTCTTTTAACTACGGTACTTAAAGGAGTAGTTCACCCCAAAATGTTTTTTTTCCCTATTGATTACTCAATGAAGGCTTGAGTTCAATATCTTTAGTTTTTTTGTCGCATTCCTAAGACAATAATTTGATTATAGTCATTTTTTTATTTATTTTTATACCACGGTTTTTGTAACCCATTTTTTTTCACCCGGTGACTACCTAACCTGTAGTCCTGGTTTCCGCTCTCCCCCTGCCACGCCAGGGGACATTGGTGAGCACCCGGCTGGCTAGGGGGAGGTAGTATAGAAACCAGGACTACTGCATGTTTTTGTGTGAGGGCCTGTGCCCAAGGAGACACGGGGAGAACATGCAAACTCACCACAGAGAGGCCCTATCGCCAACCCCACCTAGGGTGTGGGTGCTGATGACGCGGGTGGAGGAACACGCCCCCAGCACCCACAGCTTCCCCCGGCGGGAATCGAACCCAGGACCTTGTCACTGTGAGGCGAAGTGCTAACCACTGCACCACTGTGCCCCCTTTGCACCACTGTGCCCCCCTCTTATATTATAGTCAATTTACCTTTACAATTTATTCATGGTACATTTACTAAAGTCTCAAACATTTTGGGCGTGAACTACTCCTTTAATGCCTTTTTTACGCTTTTCATCGCCCACAATTTAGACAGACAGACAGACAGACAGACAGACAGACAGACAGACAGACAGACAGACAGACAGACAGACAGACAGACAGACAGACAGACAGACAGACAGTGATAGGGAGACAGAGAGTGATATGAACAGCAAATGCATGAAAGTAAAACAGAATACAAGCCTGATATTTTGCAACGTAAGGTTGCTCCACTCAGCGTCCAGCCAACTAATAGTAAGGGGATTTTATAAGATATTTGACCAATCTGCGAAGTAAATCGCGAAGAAATACAAGAAATTTCTTCACCAATGTGTTTCTAAAGGTGTGTAATAATATGTACTAAAAGGTTGAAATTCAACTCCCGGGGGAAACCTCATAAAAAAAACTGATTTGTGTTTCTGTCTCATTAACTTTACTATACAGGAAAAAAATACAAAAACTAAATCTGCTTTAAGTAGCATGTGAGGAGTCAAACTAGGGGTTTTTCATGATGCTGAATCCATTGCAAGCATTTGTTTTGCATGAAAAACATTCCTTGGGCTAAAAACGGACCCACAAAACAATGGTTTAGTGTTTAATCATCATTTTCACCATTTTGTAGGTGCCATTTGTAGCCCACGGAATGTTTTCGTGCAAACCAAATGCTTGCAATGGATTCAGCATCATGAAAAACCCCTAGTTTGACCCCTCACATGTTACTTAAAGCATATTTAATTTTTGTATTTTTTCCTGTATAGTAAATTTAATGGGACATAAACACAAATAATTTTTTATGAGGTTCCCCCGGGAGTTGAATTTCAACCTTTTAGTACATATTATTACACACCTTTAGAAACACATTGGTGAAGAAATTTCTTGGTAACGATTTACTTCGCAGATTTTCTTATGTTCCCCTTACTATAAGTTGTCTGCCCGCTGGAGAATTCTAGCCTTCCCTTATCTCGGGAGTCGATATATCAACTTGTCCTGCATGCTCTGAGCAGCGGCCCCTATTTTGTTATTGGCCAGCAGTAGAACTCACAGAACACTCTATGAACGAATGGTGAATTGAGGCTTAAAGGAATAGTTCACACATTTTCAACATTATTATCCAACGACAACTAAATATTGGACGTTTTGGGTCTGAGGCGCCGTACAGACATTTGCGTGAAACATCTACTCCGTATCGTCTGAGAATGGCCACTGGGGGCGCAGTACTAATGCATTGTCAATGGAAGGTTGTTTGGTGTTTTGTCGTTGCCGTGTCTCTTGGCCAAAAGACAGGCTGTGGTTGAGCTAGAGACACGGCAACGACAAAAAACCAAACAACCTTCCATTGACAATGCATTAGTACGGCGTTCCCAGTGGCCATTCTCAGACGATACGGAGAAGATGTTTCACGCATATGTGTGAGTCCAGCCTAAGAGGCAAAATCTCATCAAATGGTGGTCCCTGGCTCAAATGCCAAATAAATAATGGGCCTTGATGTGAAAAAGGTTGAAAACCACTGAATGATATGAAGATTGATTATATATGGGTGAAGTTTGGGTAAAATATCTGAATAATACCCTTCCACAACTGGTTGCACTGTGGTTTGCAGTGCTGGTATCTTGGCTGTCAGCAGGGGCGTCACACCAAATTCTGGGCCCTGGGTACAAGGATTCACTGCGGGCCCCCCATGAATGTTAACTATTGAAAAATAGCAGATATACAAGCTCACAGCGCGGCACTTCTGCTATTTTTGAAAAATCGTGGAAATGTGTGCAAGAAACTTATGTTTCTATGTCAGTGGTGCTCAAACGTTTTCATGTGAAGGACCCCCAAGATGATATGTATTTGGCCACAGCTAGACCCCCATCTCAAAATATTTAGTTCCAGGGACCCCTCCCCGGAAGCCGAAATTTGAGTTGCAAATGTTCGCTTAAAAAATACATATTCAAAGTTTTGCACACATTTTTACGACTTTTCAAAAATAGCAGATCTACAAGCTCGCAGCGCGGCACTCGGTGCCGCGCTGTGAGCTTGTATATCTGCTATTTTTCAATAGCTAAAGTTACTATAGGGCCCCCCTCCACCTTGGGCCCTAGTAACTCAGTCCCACTTTCCTACCCCTTGTGACGTCCCTGGCTGTCAGAATGCAGACATCCCGCCGCGGTGACATTGCTAGGCCGTTAGCATGCCCAGACAGAAATAGCTGTGGTGTCATACATTCTGTGTCGCTGTTGGGAGCACACATGTTCCGTACCCTGGGCTGTTGGGGTGTGTGGGTGGGTTGTACTCCTCCAATGCGGGAAAAGTCTGACACATATGCAGGGGCGTGCTGGGCCCCTGATTCAGCCCGGGAAAAAGAGTTGGAGAGGCCCTCATTGCGCGCGAGAGAGATCTCTCTCTATAGCGCTGCTGCTACTCAAAGATTTGCCATTTCAGATCATGACAAGGGACAAGCCAGTGGGCCAATTACTGTACATGAGTTATATTTCGTCGTTGTCCAAAACCGTTTGTTTTGTATTTATCATTTTAAAAATGATTTAAACTAGTGAAAACAGACGATCTACAAGCACACACTTGTAGATCTGCTGTTTTCACTACTTTTGTGGAACGGCCTTATATGATGAAGCAGGGCTTTGCTTTGCGAAAAAAGGTATAAATCTGAAACTTGGAGATACAAGGTTTCTGCCCGACAGTGACGATTTACTTTGTTGGCCGCCCAGCCCTCAAAATGGAACGAAGGCCGACATTTTATTTTTAATGTTTTCCTAATGGCCGCCCTGGACCGGCCAGGAATGAACCGGCCGTTCGGGAGTTGTCCCGCTTTTCCCAATGGCCAGCACGTCCCTGCACACATGCAAGCTTGTACTTTTACTTGAGTACTGTGCCTTGTTGACTGTTGTACTTTTGACTCCTCTACATTTCTGGGGATAAAGTACAATATGAATTAACCACTCTCTAGGAATCTCAAATGTAGTGAACCAATCTACAAAAGGAAAAAGCTCGCAACGTGATGCAATGCGGTGCATTGTGAGCTTGCAGATCGGCTCATGAAAATCTTTGAACTTTGCTGGTAAAAAAAATTGCATAGCAATAGATTAACACACACAACATCCTCCCACCAGATTTCTTGTGATTGGGAATTTCAAATTTCAAATCCCTCCCCTTTGAAATCTCTTGTCAATGGGACAATGTCAGACTCGGGCTCCAGTGCAGAGTCTGAAATCAGGCTATGTGTATCTTGACCTACAGTAGACTATATCCATCAATGTGAAGTTAGACTGCTCTCTGCTGGTAGTATTGGTGTATTGCTATAGACAGGGACATCTTGCTGCCTACAGTAATATAATTGAAGCCTGTAGCCCACCAGACTGTATGTATGCGAATACTAATCAAGGTCAAGCAGTTGTTCACTTGTCTAAAAACTTACAAGAAAAATCACTAATGGTTCTGGCTCTGCAAGTATCTAGCCTAGTTTTTCCACCTTCAAATGTCTCCCCTTCTCATAATCACTTAATTTACAAATTTAGATTTGTATGGGATTTATAGCTAATTGCAGAAATGTAACAACATGCTTGGTTCATCGATAACATCAGAGAGAATAGCTTAGGAATGAACTCCCAACAATAATCGGGTATATAACCTACTGGACAGGACAACAACTGTCCTGTGAACATTTTTTCCAAAGGTGCCACTAACCATCTTCTAAGGCAGTGATAATCAACTGGCGGCCCGTGGGCCAAATCCGGCCCCTGGGGAGCTTTCTTGTGGCCCCATTCCAGATTCCAAATATTTATTATTTTAATTACTTTTATGGTGCGAAGGTAGCCGTCCAGCTGCCATGTAACAAAGGTGCAACTGCTTCATGATTTCTTACACGTTTAACAGGGCAAAGGCATTACTTGAGTAAAAGTACAGATATCTTACCGATATTTCACTATTGTAAAAGTTAAAATCTTCCATAAAAAAATTACGTGGGTCAAAGTGTTGCAGTTCACATAAGGTATCTGGTGTTAAAATCTATTTACATATCAAAAGTAAAAGTACAATAAGTATCAAAAGTACAGTATAAGACCTTTTTCATTGTACAAAGAAACAAAACAGACAGAAATGTTGTCTACTTTTACTACTTCTGTACATCTCAGTAGGCCTACTTTGAAAATACTTTCAATTTTGTTTAGGCTACTGTACACACCTGTATGGTGACATTTGGAACCCACTCAAGGCCACATTGAGACCTACTGGTGTAGCAGAGTGTTTCCAGTGAGCCAACATGCACAATATCAGCACCCTGACTCTGTTTGACCAGAATGGAACAGAGCCTTCATTAGTATCATCGGTAACACCTGTGAAGGAAGTCGAAAGACACCCGGAAGTAGAACAAAATGGTGTATGTGCAGTGCATATACCCAATTTGTGTGGAATAAAATTAAATTAAAAAAGTATTTTGTATTTCAAATAGGCCTATATTAAATACTAGACCTGAAAGTATTTTGATACAAATTACATCCATTTTTTTCCATCCCAGCCAAATACGGGACTGTACCTATGTTCCTCAGGTTCTATGTTCCCCAGGTTCTATGTTCCCCATTTACCCCCACAAAAAAGGTTCTATGTTCCCCAGGTTCTATGTTCCCCATTTACCCCCACAGAAAAGGTTCTATGTTCCCCACTTACCCAAAAAGGGTCCTATCCCCAGGTTCTATGTTCCCCACTTTACCCCCACAAAAAAAGGTTCCATTTTCCCCTGCTCAACTTAAAAAAGGTTCTATGTTCCCCACTCATCCAAAAATGCAGGAAACATTAATTTCTAATTATTAATAACAACTCAAAACACACAATAATGGGGAGAAATTATGTACGATAATTACATGTACGAGAAATTATGTACGATGGTCTCACTCAGCTCGTTACCGTACCTACCAGGGTGACGGAGCACTCCCAAACCCTCATAGATCTCATCGTAACCACAGACAAATCCAAAGTCACCGCTAGCGGGGCTATTGTATGCGGTCTTAGTGATCATTACATGATCTACTGTACGCGTAAAATACACAAACCCAAGGCTAGTGGTCACAAAACAGTGGTAGCTGAAGCCTCAAAAACTACTCCAGTGAGGCATTAAATCACACACTAGCGAATACTGACTTTTCTTCTGAACTGAATTGTACAAATGTCGAAGGAGCATGGTGTGGTTTTAAAACCAAATTGACCAATGCTCTAGACGACACGGCCCCCTTGCAAACCACCAGGGTTAAAGCCCGCCAAGAGCCATGGTATAACTCAGATATAGCCGAATCAGCTAAACTCAGAGACAAAAAGTACGATGAAAAACGTAAGTGTTGCAAAAAGCTTAGGAAAAAATTCAACCCTGACCTCAATATCCAAATCAAACATCTTACTGCTCAGTGCAAGAAACTCAGAAACCAGACGATCGCACTATGTAGATCCGCCCAAAAAGACTACATCGACACCAAAATCGACGAATACAAAAATAAACCACGAGACCTATGGAAGTTGCTTAACAACCAATTAGGCTTAAAATCTAAAAACATATGCCACAGCATAAACATCAAAACGGACGCCGCTCTCATTTCTGACAAATGTGAAGTAGCTACCCATCTTAACAAAACCTTTACCACCATGGCCCATTCACTGGTTGAAAGACTGGTCGCCCCATCTGGGCGGTATGGTATAAATTTTGTTAAGAAATACTACAATAAACTGGGTGTCATAAAAGACAGTTTTAAACTTGCCACAGTGACAACTGATGAAGTGTTTAAAAAACTGAGCGCCCTACCTCAGCACAAGGCCACTGGCCTTGATAAAATTCCAGCTAGATTTCTCAGAGATTCAGCCGCCACCATTGCTCCAATCATTACCCACATAATTAACCTTTCCATCGAACAGGGTCATGTCCCACAGGACTTCAAACTAGCAAAAGTAACCCCCCTGCATAAAAAAGGTAGCAAACTAGACCCTGGAAACTACCGTCCCGTTTCCATTCTCAGCTCCATATCCAAAGTCATGGAGAAAATAGTCTACGAACAGATTGCAAGATATCTCGATGAGAATAATCTGATTTACGAGTTCCAATCTGGATTCAGAAAATCTCATTCCACCGACACATGCCTTCTCTATTTGACTGACCAAATCAAACGCGAAGCGGATGACGGCAAATATAGCGGCATGGTCATGATGGACCTCCAGAAGGCATTTGATACCGTAAATCATTCTATTCTGATTGAGAAACTAAAAGCCATCGGTCTTGACAGCGCAGCAGTGAGTTGGATGCAATCTTACCTGGTGGGGAGGGAACAGGTGGTGGAGATTAACGGTACCATGTCCCCCCCCCTCCCAGTAAGCTGTGGTGTTCCTCAAGGTAGCATACTGGGGCCTCTGTTGTTCCTAATATACGTGAACGACATGGCATCTGCTTGTGACTGCAACCTGTTCCTGTTCGCGGATGACTCGGCTCTCCTAGTCTCGGGCAAGGACCACTTGCAGGTTGAGAAGACACTTAACTCTGAACTAAGTAAGATCTGCACATGGCTTAACGACAACAAATTATCAATTCACCTGGGAAAAACGGAGTCCATCCTCTTTGGAACAAATCATAACCTCAAAAAGGTCGATAACTTCACAATCAAAGTGGGTGACAAGGTCATAACACGAAAAAACGAAATCTCTTACTTAGGATGTATCCTGGAAGCTAATCTTTCCAGTGAAAAGATGACTTCTAAAGTAATAAATAAAATCAACCAACGAACTCGTTTCCTACAGAGGATAGCCCCGATGGTCAATTTTAACACACTGAAGACCATAGCTGGTGCAATAATCCAGCCCCTCTTTGACTACGGAGTCCACGTATGGTATCGTGACGCCCCACAAGCCCTGAAAACTAAACTCCAAACAGCCCAAAATAAACTAATTAGGGTCCTGCTTAGCCTTCCCTATCAGACTCACCTCACCGCTACTCACCAATTAAGAGTGGGGTGGCTCAGAGTAGATGACAGAGTACAGCAGCTTGCAATGGGCCTGGTGTACAAGATACACTACACCACTATGATACCCAAGTACCTGTCAAAATACTTTATAAACATTAAGGATGTCCATAATTACAACACCAGAGGCAGCGCCACAGATCACTTTCAACCCAGAGTCAAAACCAACAAAGGGTCAAACTCTTTTTTCTGCTATACCACCAAAATGTGGAAAGCCTTACCGAAGGCCATAAAGGAGTGTGGATCACTTGCATCCTTTAAAATTGCCCTGAAAAGCCACTTACAGGCAGCAGCCGTTCGCAACTGGTAATAATGAACCTAGCCCCAACCCTACCCTCCCCTGCCCCTTCTTTGTATATACTGTTTGTTTAAGAATTACTGTCTTTGTTTTGTTTTTCTTTACATATCTACTGCATAGTACTGTGTTCTATCTGTCTGTCATTCAATGTTATATGAGATACTTCAATGGTTTCCAGTGGAAATAAGCTTAGTCTTTTCATGGATCTCCTTTTAGTAGACCTTGTACCAGTGAACTGTACCGTCATGAAACTGTACCTTTTCCTATGCAAACTTCTAATAAAGTCTTCAATCAATACGAATAGGTCTACTAGTGGGACAGGGGGGCACTACTAGGGACATCTGGACACCATACTTTTGTTATGACTGGGCATATGGATGGACGAGTGGGCATTTGGACGAGTGGGTACCTAAACGAGTGGGCACTTATAGGGTGGAGAGTGGAGACATCTGGGCAACTGGGCACCTAAATTAGGATTACCCACATGTTCTTAGTGCCCAGATGTCACACAATGTCCTGCATTTGAGTTGGGAACATAGCCTATACTTTTTTTTGGTGGGGAACATACAGATCCTTTTTTTTGGTTGGACGGGGAACATAGAACCTTTTTTGGGGGGAAGTGGGGAACATAGAACCTGGGGAACACAGAGGACCCCCCAAATACAAATGACAAAATACAAAAAAGTATTTCAAATACATTTATTTCAAATACTGCCCATCTCTGAGGATCTCCTTTTAGTTGACCTTGTACCAGTGATTTGTGCTGTCATGAAATTGTACTCTTTTCTATTGCAAAAAAATGCAAACTGCTAATAAACTCTTCAATCAAAAAACAAACACTCGCATTATTGAGACGGTGACCGTTAGCGATTCTAGATTTCCCAGGCTTCCTGAACGCATCGCAGACAGACAGTTCCATGTAAATATGAGCTGGTGCGTCGCTCCTGCACAACGTTTATGTCTCGTGACAAACGTAAAAGGATTTATTTGGTGTTACTTGGGGGAAATGGAGGTCTAAAGGTAAGCTAGGGGGTGTTATTGATCCCGAATCAGTCCGATCAGTTAATGATTGAATGTTAAGGCATTTATGCGGCTTTAGGTTTGGTTCATTGGTATTTTTAACGCTTCTGTGTTACGTTTACATCGGTGACCTATCCAATTGTGTTACCGCTATTTAATTATTTTTCCCCCCACAATGGAAAACTGTGAGCGTGATTTAGTATTACAGGGTTATGAAAATTAAATCAATTATATACAACCGAGTCCAATCAAGCTTTTACCAAAAACATATTTTTACCCCACTGAACTCGTGGTCACAGAATTATTTAGGGTAACCCATATCGGTGTAAACCCATCCCCTGATTATGTGTAGCTAACGTTAGCTTACTGAGCTAAAGTAGCCAGCCAACAAGTGAATGTGCTGAGCTGTTCCAATGACTGATTAATAATATTGGTTATTGATTATTGAGACACGTGACTCCCTGTCACAAAAAACTACAAAATGGCCCTTTTGATGCAAGCAGCTGGTGCTCCATCATAAGTCATGCATTTGTAGTTCTGTCTATTGATGATTGATTGATTGATTGATTGAAGACTTAATTAGAAGGTTGCATAGGAAAAGGTAGCTTCATGACAGTACAGTTCACTGGTACAAGGTCAACTTAAAAGGAGATCCTTGTAAGCTTTTCGGCTTATTTACACAGGAACCCTATCTGTAGTTCAATGGGTGATGTCTTTAGAGGTCTTGTCTGTCTGTGATGTACTTTTAGTTCAACTTCTGACATTAGTCATCAGTCAATGTGTAGTTCATCGGTCCATGTGTAGGCTATTTGTATCAGTAAGGCATTTATAGTTGTAGTTCCATCAGTCAATTTGTAGTTAACGGGTGTAGACTATACAGTGGTTCTCAAAGGGGGTCCTCGAGGGGGTTCCAGGGGGTCTTCAGCAAAATGTGTTGATACAGCATCAAAATAAATTTGAATCACTTAAAGGAGAATTGCAGACTACAGTCTATAACTTTGAGTTCACAAATGGAAACAAGGTTCCATTTGGTTTCAATTGGACAAGAGTTCATTCATTGACACAGAGGATTTTGCAGTGTTTAAATTGGGGTCCCACGGATAAACCTGGTATCAAATGGGGGTCCGGGGCCTAATGCAGATCAAACTCGGGGGGTGAACGTGTGTGTGTGTGTGTGTGTGTGTGTGTGTGTGTGTGTGTGTGTGTGTGTGTGTGTGTGTGTGTGTGTGTGTGTGTGTGTGTGTGTGTGTGAGAGAGAGAGCACTAGAGACTAATGATTAGGTTCCTGTTACAGAGTGAAAGTGGTTCCCTGTGTTTTAACTGTCACAGTGATCGTCTTACTCTCCTGAACACATTCTGTCAAAACTTAAAGGGGGTCTAAAGTGTCAAATAGCTATATTCTGATAGGAGTCATTCATTGTAGGGATGTCTAACAGGCTGATCCAGTCGTGTACGTGCAAAAGCGCGTGTTCATGCATGCTGCCACAATATTACAGAATTATTTTGTCACTTCCACAATACACACTAGGCATACAGGGGAGCAACATCTGTGGATTCAATCCTCCTCCCTGGGTTGAATCAAATCTGATTTCTAAATGAGTCTGAAAGCAGTAACCTGATGGAACCACCCACATCACATATCAAACTGTCCAAAACGTAACTTGCAGCACGACCTGAGCGCCACTGATGTCATTACAGAGTGCGAGAATTGCATTTTGAATTGCATTTTGAGAATTGCATTCAGACTGAGAAATTCAACGTCTTCTAGCACTTTGGGGGGATGCGATGCCTAAGGCAATATACTGTATGACAGGGTTCCCCAATAGGCGGCCAGCGGGCCATTTGCGGCCCGCGGGGGGCTACTGTCAGGCCCCCACCAACCCCAGTAATAATGGTGGTATAAGAGCAGCAACAACACTAGTACAGTATATCGTCGTTGTCGGGTGGAAACCTCGTATCTCCATTTGTACGTTCTTTGGCAAATCATACAAGGCTGTCGCACAAAAGTAGTGAAAACAGCAGATCTACAAGCACACAACGCCTCGCACCGCAAGGCGTTGTGTGCTTGTAGATCGGCTGTTTTCACTAGTTTAAATCATTTTTAAAATGATAAATTCAAAACAAACGGTTTTGGACATACAAGGTTTCCACCCGACAACGACAAAATATAACTCATGTAATTGGCCCACTGGCTTGTCATCTGAAATGGCAAATCTTTGAGTAGCAGCAGCGCTATAGAGAGAGAGAGATCTCTCTCTATAGCGTGCAATGAGGGCCTCTACAACTCTTTTTCCCAGGCTGAATCAGGGGCCCAGCACGTCCCTGGTTCTCAAGGTCCTATCTGCAGAGGAAAACACAAAGAGAGAACAGTCATGACGCCTACTTCGTTACCACGGTAACCAAAGAAGTGTCGACGCAGGGCGGCTTTGAGGTTGACGTTGTTAAAATCAGTCTGAGCACAGATCCCATCTGGGCATGTAACTTGCAAATGCAGTGTGAACAATCGGGCCAAAAGATCGGATTTGAGAAATAAATCACATTTAGGCTAGATCTGACTGCAGTCTAAATGGGGTCTGAAGGGGGCACGGTGGCGCAGTGGTTAGCGCTTCACCTCACAGCTAGAAGGTCCTGGGTTCGATTCCCGCCGGGGGACGCTGTGGGTGCTGGGGGGCGTGTTTCTCCCTCCGCATCATCAGCGCCCACACCCTAGGTGGGGTCGGCGATAGGGCCTTTCTGTGTGGAGTTTGCATGTTCTCCCTGTATCTCCTAGGGTTGATACCCTCACAAAAACATGCAGTAATCCTGGTCTCTAATGCCTCCCCCTGGCCAGCTGGGGCGCCTGATGGAGGGGAAAGGAACTGGTTGGAATAACGTGTTCCTTCCACGTGCTATGTCCATCCCGGGGAAATCCCCCCTGTCAGGTGAAAATAAACAACTTGGACTACTCATGCATTGAAGGAAGCATGAGGTTTGTCCGTTGTCTCCCCAGGCGTGGCAGAGGGAGAGCAGAGCCCAGGATTACATCGGCATTTGGCACTGGGTGAAAATGGGTTACAAAATTGTGGGATAAAAATTATAAAGAAAAAAAAAAAGAAAAAAGAAATAAATGGGGCCTGAAGATATATTTTATAGGCATATATTTAGAAAATAAAATACATTTTATGTTGAGGCCACTTCATTTTCCTGGTCGGTTTGATGCCAGTGCGAGTGCTGATTCATTCAAAGTGCATTATAGATAGACGCAGCATACTGTATCTATCATTTTGAGAGATGGATAAGTGCTATCTCTCAACATGCTGTTTTTGGGGCGGTATGTGGCGAGCGTTCAGGGTTCTGATGGTTCGGGGGAGGAACAGGAAACGGTTGGACAGCTGCTGGTACCTCTAAAGCCCCTTTTCGACTGCAGCTTTAACACCACACCACACCACACCGCACCGCATCATACGATCTACCTTTTCCATTACACAAAAGTAACCCTACCGGTAAGAAACAAATTGACCATTTTAACTGTGATTATAATACAACATAAACTTTTATTACAACTATCCTAAAGTATAATACACTATAATGGAGTATCACTGTGATTATAATACACTATAAAGTATTAATGTATTACTATGATAATTATAATACACTATAATAGATTATAAAAGTGGTTATAACACAATAGAATCTATTACCGTGTATTACAACTATATCCTGGTGGTCTAAATGAAAAGTCAGTGAGTGATCAGTCATTATGAAGTGTTTGGCCCTGTTTGGCCTAGCTCAGACCTACTCTAGATTGGATACTTTTTAGTACCATGTTTAGTACCACTTTCACACCACTCAACCCAGGTCCTTGTAGTGGAAAACCTGGCACAAGTGGGCGGTGTGGTGTGGAGTGGTGTGGTGTTGGGCCAGTGGAAAATGGGCTTAAGCTCTTACTACCAGATGGCAGGAGTTCAAAAAGATGGTGGGAAGGGTGGGAGGAGTCGGTCATTATGCTCATGGCCTTTCTGACACATTGGTCTGTGTATATGTCAGGTATTGGGGGACACACACACACACACACACACACACACACACACACACACACCTGTGGTCCTCTCCGCTGCTCTCACTATAGTACAGTATCCTCTAGTCTAGGGACTTGTGATCGCCAGTCCGTACAGTTTCCATGCAGTTTGTCAGGATGCTCTCAATGGTTCATCTATAGAATGTTGTCATAATAGAGGAAGGGGAATTCGCTTTCCACTTCAGTTTCACTTAACTTCAGTCTCCGCTAGAAGTCTAAGGTGCCCTCCACACTACAGGCGGTTGAGTTGGGGCTGCCGCTAGGATCAGCGGTGGCCGCACCGCGGTGAGACGCAAATACTCGCTCAGTGAGTAAACGCCGCGTGGTATTTCACAAAGATGACCCCAATCCATCTCTCACCGCCCGCGTACGCATGCACAAACGAGCGCGCTCGCGGGGGATTTCACGGGACCGCGCCCACTCGCCTCGCTGCCCCAAAACTTCGCTGCGCGCCCAAAATAGCCGCCCGCCTCCCATTGAAAATGAATTGCTAGGAGGCGGTGACTGCGCGTAGTGTGGAACCCCCATAGGCTTTCTTGGTGAGAGCTGTTTGTAGACGACTTCATGTCATCATCAGCAAAGTTCACCTCCAGGAACCATTTCCACAGCAGTGCCGTTGGTAATTGGGGTGTGCACACTGGGGTCTCTAATGACCATCTCTTTAGTTTGATCCACATTCAAGGACAAGTTGTTGTTGCTGTTGCACTACATGGCCAGTTTCTCCATCCCTGCACTGTGTCTCTCATCACCTTTAGTGAATATATCGTCGGTGTCGGGTGGAAACCATGTATGTCCAAAACCGTTCGTTTTGCATTTGTCATTTTAAAAATGATTCAAACTAGTGAAAACAGCCGATCTGCAAGCACACAACGCCTCGCACCGCGAGGCGTTGTGTGCTTGTAGATCTGCTGTTTTCACTACTTTTGTGCGACGGCCTTGTATGATGAAGCAGGGCTTTACTTTGCGAAAGAACGTTCACATTTGAAACTTGGAGATAGGAGGTTTCCACCCGACAGCGGCGATATGTTGCCTTCATTCTTCTCCAAAAACAAACAAGACAGACATAATCGACTGACATCACACCTGTTGATGTGCACAGAGCAGACTGTTCTTAGTAACCCGAGCACTATGGCCTAAGTATCAGGAGGCTATCTCCTGTTTCCTGCAGCTTGGTGTACAAGGACATGACTCTAGTGTGTCGCAGCCAGGGAGGGACTTACAGTATTACTCCCAGACAGTCCAACCATCATCAATGCTGCATGCCAAGCAGGGGATTGAACTATTGAACTCTGCAGTCTCCAATCCAATCCAACTTTATTTATAGAGCACATTTAAAAACAACAAAGTTGACCAAAGTGCTTTACAATAATCACAGCAAATCAGAAATAAAAACAATAAAGACAAAGATAAACATAAAAACACAGATAGGCATAAAATAGAAACTCAAATACAAACACAGATAAGACTCACTCTGGATTAAAAGCTTGGGAATAAAAATGTGTTTTAAGACGGGTTTTAAAAACAGAGTGAGGGTGCCAGTTTGATCGTGAGGGGGAGTTCATTCCAGAGCTTAGGGGCAGCTACAGAGAAGGCTCGATCACCCCTATGTACTACATTGGATCTAGGGACCACCAGTTGCAGCTTGCCTGCTGATCTCAATGTCCTTTTGGGGACATACAATTCGAGGAGATCAGAAATATAAGTTGGGGCTAATCCATGAAAAGATTTAAAAACAAACAATAAAATCTTAAACTTAATCCTAAAGGGCACACCCTCTAAGCACAAGACCACTGAGCTGGTGATGTGCACGGACCGTTGGCCAATTGGAAATCCTAGGTTATGTTATCCACTTAAAGGACGACATCACCACTTTTCAACCTATCTTCATATACTGTGTAATTGATCCTCACTAATGCTCACGATAAAATAGCGCAATTTATTTTCTACTCTGTCTAAAAACAGCAGTATCATTATGTTCAGATATTACGAGTTCAGTGACATTGCAACCAGCCGATATTAAGGAGTGCAAGGATCATCAAGATGTGTACACCCGGTGAATTATTGACACTGACTGTTAACTTGGTTTAACAGTTTCTGCTGTGTTTTGTGTTGTAACGATGTCAGCTAGGTCAGCAGCTTTGGTGTGCGTGCGGTCTACTCGTGTGTGCGTGTGTGCGTGCGTGTGTGTGTGGTCTACTCATCTGTCAGTGAATGTGAGTTGGGCTGAAAGCAACTGTTCATTATTTTCCTAGCTTTCATTCTATTGCTTTTAAAATTAATCGAATGATCAAACAATAGTCAAAATAGTTGCTCGACTTGAATATTGTCAGAGTGTTTATTACAGCGGGACCGTACCTATGTTCCCCAGGTTCTGTGTTCCCCAGGTTCTATGTTCCCCACTTACCCCCACAAAAAAGGTTCCCTGCTCATCCAAAAATGCAGAAAACATTCATTTCTAATTATTAATAAAACTCTAAACACACAATAATGGGGAGAAATTAAGAATACTAGTGGGACAGGGGGCACTAGTGACATCTGGGCACCATACTTTTGTTATGACTGGGCATCTGGATGAGTGGGCACGTGGACATCTGGGCACTAGGGACATGTGGGCATTTGGACGAGTGGGCACCTAGACGAGTGGGCACTTAGGGGTGGAGACATCTGGGCACTGTAGGGACATGAGGGCACCTGGGCAAATGGGCACCTAAATTAGGATTGCCCACATGTTCTTAGTGCCCGGATGTCCCACCATTTCCTGCCTTTGAGTTGAGAACATACAGTAGATCATTTTTTTTGGTTGAGTGGGGAACATAGAACCTTTTTTGGGGTAGGGTGGGTGGGGAACATAGAACCTGGGGAACATAGAACCTTTTTGGGTTGGAGCCGGAGGTGGGGAACATAGAACCTGGGGAACATAGAGCCTTTTTGGGGTGGAGGTGGGGAACATAGAACCTGGGGAACATAGAACCTTTTTGGGGTGGAGGTGGGGAACATACATAGAAACTGGGGAACATAGAACCTTTTTGGGGTGGAGGTGGGGAACATAGAACCTGGGGAACATAGAACCTTTTTGGGGTGGAGGTGGGGAACATACATAGAAACTGGGGAACATAGAACCTTTTTGGGGTGGAGGTGGGGAACATAGAACCTGGGGAACATAGAACCTTTTTGGGATGGAGGTGGGGAACATACATAGAACCTGGGGAACATAAAACCTTTTTGGGGTAGGGTGGGTGGGGAACATAGAACCTGGGGAACATGGAACCTGGGGAACATAGAACCTGGGGAACATAGAACCTGGGGAACATGGAACCCGGGGAACATAGAACCTGGGGAACATAGAACCTGGGGAACATGGAACCCGGGGAACAGAACCTGGGGAACATAGAACCTGGGGAACATATAGAACCTGGGGAACATAGAACCTGGGGAACATATAGAACCTGGGGAACATAGAACCTGGGGAACATAGAACCTGGGGAACATAGAACCTGGGGAACATGGAACCCGGGGAACATAGAACCTGGGGAACATAGAACCTGGGGAACATATAGAACCTGGGGAACATAGAACCTGGGGAACATATAGAACCTGGGGAACATAGAACCTGGGGAACATGGAACCTGGGGAACATGGAACCTGGGGAACATGGAACCTGGGGAACATAGAACCTGGGGAACATAGAACCTGGGGAACATAGAACCTGGGGAACATGGAACCTGGGGAACATGGAACCTGGGGAACATAGAACCTGGGGAACATAGGGTGGACCCCATTACGGCATCAGCGTGTCACAATTACAGCTACAGCCACTGCGTCCCTTGCTCTCTCTCTCGCTCCTCTCTCTCTCTCCTTGACTCCAAAACGCAATGAAAAAAATAAATAAAAATTCAGCAGTGTGCAACCAGCTTTAAGGCCCTTTCCCACTGGGTGCGATAACGGTAAAGAAAGATAACAATAAAAATATCCATTTCAATTGAAGTGGATGGCAGCGTCCACAGACTCCACACCACAACGATGAAGCTGTCATAATTGATCTGAACGCCAACATATTGTTATCTTTATGGTGTCCGGTGGGAATGACGCCTTGAGCCCTATTTCAGTATTTCATTCTGTGTTGTAGAACGGTGTCCCTCCAAAATACCGGAAACGGGCGATCTCCAAGCTCACAAAGCATTGCATAATGTTTGCAAGCTGTTAGATATGCTTTTTTTTTGCATTTTTGAGCGACACTGACGAAAATCTCCAACCCCCCCAAAAAATTGTTATTTATACAAATTGAATAGTCTCTCTCTCTCTCTCTAGCTGTGTAATGTAAGACGATGCTCTCTCGCCCACCATGACCGGTGCAACATGGAGGTATTTCTTCTATGGTTGCCTCTTCACCTCGGTCACCTGGTCCTTCCTCCTCTTCCTCTACTTCAACCTGGCGAGCGACCCCGCCCGCCTCCGCACCCCCCTGTTCCCCCGCAACAATGGACCCTTCCACCAGCAGCAGCCAATCACTAAGGTCCCTCAGAGGGCGGGCCGAAGGGCTCCGGGGGCCAACAAGGGAGCAGAGCTGTCCCCTGAGATGGGTTAGTGACCTTTTTTTATTTTTGCTTTTTGCTTTTTATCACTTTTTCTCCCCAATGTAGTCGTTATGCCTGTTAATCCCTCCCTACACACATCTCTGTCTGTCGTCACTGCTGTTGTATCCTATTGGCTCAACTGCCAGTGAGGAGCTCCCACCGGGACCATAGACTGTATAAAAGATATGGACAAAGCGAAGCCATTGGTTTCTATGCAGCGCAAATGACACAATATGGGTCCTTGGCATGGGTGTCGCCATCATAGATTGTAAAGGCACCAGAGGATGCTATTGGCTGCCAACGGTCACGTGCAACCGCAGGGATACATGCGAGAATGTGGTCGGAGCCTCCCGAAATACAGCACACGAAGAAGAACACAGCCGGCTGGTATCAGTTTAGTTGGCCACGCCCCCCGCAACTTTATCATCAATTTTAACATAAATGGGACCTTATTTTCACAAAACGCATATCATCGTGATTGAAAGGCAATTTTTAACTAGCGATAGGAACCATAAAGTATGTATGAAAGTGTTAATTAAGGTTAGAAAACGAAAGGGGAAAATTAATGGGGTCCAATGGAGAACAATTCTTTTTGCGATCGGCCGGGGGGGGGGGGGGGGAAACAGCGCAACTAGCGGCCAATCATAGGAAGTTTTCGTTCCGTATTGGAATCATTTTAAATTGGCGGAACTGTGCCTCTGACCGGGACACGATATCCGTAGGAGACGGGGTTGGATAAATTAGAAGGTGCGGCTTGTGATTGGCTGGAGCGGAGGTCGGGAGCGCTCGGCTGTGGTCACTTGGACCGTGCGGGTGAATGTTAACCTCTATGCCTAAACCTAACCCAAATCCCAACCCTAACCTCAGTAACCCTGACGCTGGTGAGTAGCTAACCAGCCGACGCTGGTGAACGGAAAACAAGCGCTCCTTCCCCCACCGTCTCCTACGCATTCCATAATAGCCACCGGGACAGCTCCTGTAGTACTCACCGTCCCCGCCTTGCTTCCCTTCCCCAAGCACAGGTCAATTCACCCTTTGTTAGCCTTCTGGTTGGTCCCTGACTGACCAATCAGCAGGCTCTATCTGCCTTGTCCCGCCCTGGTTCCACCTTTTTTATGTTGAAGTTGCTAAAACATATGTTTTGGAGAAATAAAAACATTTAAAAACATGCTGAGTCACTATACTGCCACTGAGCAGCTCCATTTGACTGAAACCAAGTTTGAAATTAGAATTGAACACACAGAATAACAATGCAAAGTAACTGAATTAAAATGGTAGTGGATGGAGTGTCCCACCGAATGTCCCACCAAGACACAGAAACCGATGGGTGTGAAGAGGGGCCGGACAAGGGGCGGGACTTGACAAAGGGTGAATTGTGTTTGTATGAACGCTCGGAAATAACCTTTTCTTTCTTCCTCCCCTCCAGGTATGATCTATACAGCATCAGACCAGCAGGTCAGAGATCAGGGTTATCACAAACACGCCTTCAATGTTCTCATCTCCAACAGACTGGGATCACACAGACAGCTACCAGACACCAGAGACTCACAGTAAGACTGTGTGTGCGTGCGCGCACAGACACACACACACACACACAGACACCCCCTCAGCCTTTTCGTAGATTCAATATAATTTCATTGTTTGACAGCAAAATCATCAGTGTATTTTGAATTCATGTCAATTAATGTTTTGAGATATTTAACCACTTGAACCGTCAATACTTAACTCATTTGCTGCCCCCTCCTGAGTTTCCCGAGTTATTACAGTTGTTAGAGGCCGCCAGGGCCCGAGCTTCCTGAGTTGGCAGACATTTTGAAAAAAAAAGAAAAAAAAAATCGAATAGTTTTTTTTCAAAAAAGAAAATTGGACCTCCAACAATGTAGTAGGCATGATCGCAATCGCAAAATTGTATGTTTAACCCCCATACCAACCACATCTTTCAAACATGGCAGAGAACATAATGGCTTCTATCTCATGAATGCCTGAACGGATTTCCAAGCGGTGCATGGTGCATGATCTAGGCATGGGCGTGCATGATCCGTGCACTAGAAATTACATGCTTTGGCATCCTGGTGCCATTTTGAAAAGGCAGCGAATGAGTTAATAAACTTGACCTTTCACTCTGTACTTAGGTCTGCTCTTTTTCCCCTCTACACTAAACCTCTTTGCCCAAAATAGCCGATCTACAAGCTCACAACGCGGCGTTTTGAGCTTGTAGATCTGCTATTTTTGGCTAAAGTTCTCAGAATATGGACACAAGGGTACAAGTGCTTAACATAAAAAAGTCACAAAGATTTGGAGGACCCCCTGTAGTAACTCTGAGGACCTGGACTCCCTGTTGAAGACCCCTGCTCTAGTTCATATAGCTAAATGAAATTAAACTCTTCAAAAGGCACGGCTCACTTCATTTTTCGCCTGCAGCAGAAAAGAATCTTCGCGTGCGCGAGTGGAGCCTCTGTGCATCCGAGCGGTAGAAAATCTGCATCCATGCGGGCCTGTTGGGTTTCAAGCACAAGACTACACACACGCCTATATTCTGTAATCCAGGGGTTCCCAAACATTTTTGTCTCAGGGCACCCCATAAATATTTTTTTAATCTGAGGCACCCCTACATTATAATTTTCACTCCCAGCTCCTGATATTTATAGCATATCATCGTTGTCGGGTGGAAACCTTGTATGTCCAAAACCGTTTGTTTTGTATTTATCATCTATAAAATGCACTAAACTAGTGAAAACAGCAGATCTACAAGCACACAACACCTGCTGTAATTATCAAGCCAAAGAAAAGAGCTTTGATATTTTACTTATGTGATTAATAACTCATTGGCTGCAGGGTTTAAAAAGCGTCTTTTCCACTTCACTGCTGAAGTTTTCTTACCTTTTACGTAGCGCACCTTCGCGGTTACAAAATAAAAAAATAAAAAAACTGAGCGAAATCCATTGAGCCGTCTCGGAGCTACGAGCGTCCATGTTTTCTCCGTAAACAAATGAAAACCAGATGCGGCCGTTGAGGAACACTTAGTCCCGCCCTCCCAGATACGGAAACGGATCAGTTTCCGGTACCAGAGCGGAAGTGCTTTTTATAAGGTGAAATGGGAACCACATCGCAGCGATCAAAGTCTCCAAAACTCGTCAAACTTGTCATGGGGCAGTGGGTAAGTTAAGTCAGATATTGTTAACACTTTAATGCCTATCCTGAAGATCATCGGGATATAAAAGAAGGGCGGTAATGTGCCTATCCTGAAGATCATCAGTAAATATACAGTATAACATGTTTATTATTAATCCTTACAGTACTGTCTAGGGACTCCATGTGTGACGCTACACTCGCGCATCACTTACCATTGGGCAAAGACGTGCACACGCAGCGAAAATCCTCCGTTGAGTCTCATTCATCTTGCTGCAAAGAAGCCTCTATCTCCAAACATTTTTTTTTATCCCAAAACCCAATTCTTTCACGGCAAAATAGCAACATAAACACTCGTCGGGAGTCGGCAGCCATGATCCATGTTGAGTCGCAAGACTTGTAATGTGACACCGGAAATATGTAAAGTCGCACGGAACGTTGCACGTTTTTCACTTTGACTCTTCAGAATAAAAGCGCCCGCCTATGGGAGGAAATCGCGGCAATCTACTAACTGCTGGGATCACTTCAAAATAAAAGACACCTAATGTGTGTGTGTGTGTGTGTGCGTTTGCGTGTGTGCGTGTGTGTGTGTCTGTGTGTCTGTGTGTGTGTGTGGGAACCCATGTACATGGACACCTGCTTTAGCTATAAATGGTCAAAATATCAGCCCCTTGCAAATGCCATCTCTGCTTGTGGTTATAATTGTAAAATTATCATTTTGATATTTGGTAGCCTGGGGCATGTTCATTCCATGTGTGTGAGAGGACTCCAACTTGCTGGACTGGCAAAAAAAAGCAGCAAAACAATTGGCTAAGTTCTGTGTCTGCCATCATTGGCAGTCACTTTATTTGGAAAAGACGGTGCCATCTATATCCATAGTTTATGTGTTTCATGATCTGCCCTATAGCATAGGGAATCAAGGACATTATTTGTGAACATGATCATTTGTACTGTACTGCATTGCCTCTTATTACTATTGGATTTTGATGATTTATGTCTCTAATCGTAATCCAATAAAATAATTAAAATGTGTTTGTGTCTGTGTGTGCAGGTGTAGGGGCAGAGTGTACCCGGAGGGACTACCTTCTGTGAGCGTAGTGATCTGCTTCTTCAACGAGGCGCTGTCGGCCCTGCTGCGCACCGTCCACAGCGTGGTGGACCGCACGCCCGCCTACCTGCTGCACGAAGTCATCCTGGTGGACGACCACAGCGAGCTGGGTGTGTACACACACTGACACACTACGAGATGGGTGTGTACACACACTGACACACTCAGGTAACACCACAGAGAGCTGGGTGTGTACACACACTGACACACTCAGGTAGGAGCTGGGTGTGTACACACACTGACACACTCAGGTAACACCACAGAGAGCTGGGTGTGTACACACACTGACACACTCAGGTAGGAGCTGGGTGTGTACACACACTGACACACTCAGGTAACACCACAACGAGCTGGGTGTGTACACACACTGACACACTCAGGTAACGGGGAGCTGGGTGTGTACACACACTGACACACTCAGGTAACACCACAGAGAGCTGGGTGTGTACACACACTGACACACTCAGGTAACACACAGCGAGCTGGGTGTGTACACACACTGACACACTCAGGTAACACCACACGAGCTGGGTGTGTACACACACTGACACACTCAGGTAACACCACACGAGCTGGGTGTGTACACACACTGACACACTCAGGTAACACCACAACGAGCTGGGTGTGTACACACACTGACACACTCAGGTAACACCACAACGAGCTGGGTGTGTACACACACTGACACACTCAGGTAACACCACAACGAGCTGGGTGTGTACACACACTGACACACTCAGGTAACACCACAACGACCTGGGTGTGTACACACACTGACACACTCAGGTAACACCACAACGAGCTGGGTTTGTACACACACTGACACACTCAGGTAACAGGGAGCTGGGTGTGTACACACACTGACACACTCAGGTAACACCACAGCGAGCTGGGTGTGTACACACACTGACACACTCAGGTAACAGGGAGCTGGGTGTGTACACACACTGACACACTCAGGTAACACCACAGAGAGATGGGTGTGTACACACACTGACACACTCAGGTAACACCACAACGAGCTGGGTGTGTACTCACACTGACACACTCAGGTAACACCACAGAGAGATGGGTGTGTACACACACTGACACACTCAAGTAACACCACAACGAGCTGGGTGTGTACACACACTGACACACTCAGGTAACGGGGAGCTGGGTGTGTACACACACTGACACACTCAGGTAACGGGGAGAGTGGGCGCCTCGTTGTGCCCAAAATGTTTAAAAAAATCACACTCGTGTGAACTGAGCGGTGGAGGCTGCGTGTGTGTGTGTGTGTGTGTGTGTGTGTGTGTGTGTGTGTGTGTGTGTGTGTGTGTGTGTGTGTGTGTGTGTGTGTGTGTGTGTGTGTGTGTGTGTGTGTGTGCGTGTGTGCGTGCGTAAGTGTGCCTGGCCCTATGGCCTGGCCTGAACAACAGCGCCCCTACCTTAAAGGAGTAGTTCACCCCCAAAATGACTTTTTTTCTATTGATTACTCATGCCATGGAGAGTAGAGTTCAATAATATTTGTAGTTTTTTGTCACATTCCTAAGACATAAATGTGATAACAATAAATTTACCCCCATTCATTTCGGATGGTGACCCGTTTCGAAACGGGTCACCATCCGGAATCAATGGGGGTAAATTTACTCAAATCAAATTTTTGTCTTAGAAATGTGACAAAAACCAAAAAATATTATTGAACTCTACTCTCCATGGCATGAGAAATCAATAGAAAAAAAGTCATTTTGGGGGTGAACTACTCCTTTAACATGTGTGGTCAGAAAAGGTATTGCAGGCTACATACACAGACAGACAGACACGCACGCATTCCCACACACACGGCCACGTATAGGAGACGGTGTGACCACCGCTCAAAAATATATATATCGTCGTTGTCGGGTGGAAACCTTTTATGTCCAAAACTCTTTGTTTTGCGTTTATCATTTTAAGAATGATTTAAACTAGTGAAAACAGCCGATCTTCAAGCACACAACGCCTCGCACCGTCGGGTCCGGCGGCGGCGAATCGCACATGAGTTCAGGGAAAACCCCACCCACACTGATCACAAGACGCTGATTCACAACGCTGATTCGTCGTACGGATTTCCAAACGAGGAAAACCTCTTCAGCGAGAGCAACACCAGACTCCCTGAATCATAGACATAGAAAGGTAGACGCCTCCTTCGACTCTGATGCATGTGCATCGAGAGACTAAGGGAATCACGTGTGCATTGCTTCCACGTGCGTCACACATAGGGAAGTTGCTAGGCCAATCAGAGGTAGGTGGGGGCGGGTCTTTACGTACGCAGCCTGTAAGAACAGCTGAGCCGCGCAACATCAGAACTGGCTCTGTTGAATTGAATTATAGTCCTTGGATAAGTCCCGGAAAAGTCGCGCTGTGATTGGCCAGTAGTCACTTTGACTGACAGCGTTCCCTTAGTTTTTCCAGGATGTCCGGACTACAACTGTTGCACGTCGCTCCAATGAACTGCAGAGGCGAACGAGGCATCTAGCTCTTTATATCTGTGCCCTGCATCGCCCAAACACAATTTTAAAGGGGTGTGGCTAGCGATTCAGGGTCTGAACCAGGCTAATGAAGCAGGGCTTTACCTTGTGAAAAAAACGTACAAATTTGAAACTTGGAGATTCAAGGTTTCTGCCTGACAGTGGCAGATATTTGGAACTATTGTAATGTAGACACGATTAGATCATAAAGGTCATGACATTAATTTTTTTATGCTTTTTTTTTTTTATGTTTCCTGACCTCAATTACACCCCAAAAAATGGAACTTTCAACATTCAGAGTTTTTTGGAGCTGTGTGAAACTTCCTAAACTTCGGCACGCTACTAGTCCCACAGTTTTGCCACCACACACTCGCGCCATATGTCAAATCGACCGGCTTACTCGGGAATCGTGGGCTAGTAACTTGCTAAGAGAAAGGTTCAATAGTTTAATTGATATTAATTTATTAGTGAATTAATTTTCCCCATTGACTTATAATGGGAATCGCAAAAACTCACATTCAATTATTTGTCTCTCGCAAACCATAGGGGCTAGAGTTTCAAGACTTGGAGAGGAGGTTCATAATGATTTCAAGGATTAAATAAAAAATAATTGTGTCATTTGGCCGCATGGTGGCGCCATAACACCCCACTTTACGTTTTGGCCTGTAACTCTTGAACCGTAGGTCGGAAAATTAAAAATATTTTTTCCCTGGATTCCTTGGGTCATGACGCATCTCCCCATATAGGCCACGCCCATTTGTGCCATGATAGATTTTCCGCCATCTTGAATTTTCTCCAAAACACCCTTTTTCCTCCTTTTCCTACATATTTTCTTCAAATGTCACAAAAATCGGTACACATGATCCACACACACACACACACACACACACACACACACACACACACAGCTCCACTTCACACGGGTGTGATTTTTTAATTTTTTTTCTGTAATCTGTAGTTTATTTTTTTGAATACTTAGGCTCAGAAAAGTGAGTTCATTGGTTGGTCTCTGGACGAACGCATCATCGTCCAGGGGGAGGGTGTGATTGTATCACCTTTTCTGGTAACTTTCCACTGTGTTTGCATCGTTCCAATTAACCATTACTTGTTACTTTGCACTGTTTGTATCGTTCCAATTAACCATTACTTGTTACTTTGCACTGTTTGTATCGTTCCAATTCACCATGTTTTACCATTTAAATGCAACAGAACAGAGAGAGAGAAACACATGCAATGGCTCACTGGAGTGGAGTTTTCAGTTTTAACATTTTAATACACGTTTTAAGGACCAGGACAAAGACATGAAAAAACAGCATGTCATAATTGCTTTAAACATTCGACAAATAAGGTTGAATATTTATACAATTCTTCCAAATTGTTACAAAACCTGTAAAATGAATGGGGGTAAATTTACTCGAACCAAATTTTGTCTTAGGAATGTGACATTCAAGACAAAATTGGTTCGAGTAAATTTACCTCCATTCATTGATTCCGGATGGGGACCCGTATCGAAATGGGTCCCCATCCGGTAAGAATGGGGGTAAATTTATTGTTATCAAATTTTTGTCTTAGGAATGCGACAAAAAACTAAAAATATTATTGAACTCTACTCTCCATGGCATGAGTAATCAATAGAAAAAAAGTCATTTTTGGGGTGAACTACTCCTTTAATCATAAAACAAACTCAAACAATCTTGTAGGGGAAAAGGAAATTCTAATTTGCTTGTGGGGAAATTCACTCACTCATATAAAATCAAATAACACACACGCGCGTTGACTGTTGTTGACTGTTGTGTACTGTGCTGTGTGTCAGAGGACCTGAAGGAGACCTTGGACAGGTATGTGCAGCAGTCCCTCCAGAAGAACCTGGTGAAGGTGGTGAGGAACCAGAAGAGAGAAGGCCTCATCCGAGGACGCATGATTGGAGCCTCTCATGCTACCGGTGAGACCTCACCCCTCCTTTAAAAAAAAATAAAAAATTATCCCACGGTTTTGCAACCCATTTTCTCACCCAGTGCCAACTACCTAACCTGTAGTCCTGGTTTCCGCTCTCACCCTGCCGCGCCAGGGGAATTGGGGAGCGCTTCTATCACAAAAACATTTGGAGGACCCCCTGTAGTAACTCTGAGGACCCCCTAGGGGTCCCGGGCCCCCTGTTGAAGACCCCTGCCCTAGTGTTTGTGTGTGCTGACAGAACCCTCGCTAAAAACCCCAGGGCAAAAATCCACTCGTCCGAGACAGTTTGCCCTCCTGGCCCCAAAGTTGTGGAATAAACTCCCTGTCGCACTTAGAACAACAGACTCACTCGCTAGCTTTCGTGGTGGACTGAAGACTCACCTCTTCAGACTCCACCTAAACCCATAGCACTACTGAAACACTCAATGACCATACATGAAGCTAGTTAGCATTTGTTTTTAGGTTTTTAGAACCTTTTTTTCTTGACTGATTATATTGTTTTCTAGATAGATATTCATTTGCATTTGTTATATTGCTATTGATGTACTGACATATTATCTTGTTTATTATTGTGATGTTTTATCTGCTTATTGTAAGTCGCTTTGGATTAAAAGCGTCTGCTAAATGCCTAAACTGTAAACTGTGTGCGTGTGCGTGTGTGTGTGTGCGTGTGTGTGTGTGTGTGTGTGTGTGTGTGTGTGTGTGTGCGTGTGTGTGTAGGTGAGGTCCTGGTGTTCCTGGACAGCCACTGTGAGGTGAACCAGGCGTGGCTGGAGCCTCTGCTGTCCGTCCTGCAGCAGGACAGACGGACGGCCGTCTGTCCGGTGATCGACATCATCTCGGCCGACACGCTGGCCTACAGCCCCTCCCCCCTGGTCAGGGGGGGCTTCAACTGGGGGCTGCACTTCAAGTGGGAGCCGCTGCCCCAGAACCAGCTGGACCGCGACCCCACGCTGCCCATCAGGTAACGACATAGACTTAGGGCTGTCACAATTATTACATAATCGTCTAATCGCAATTATTTTACATAATCGCGATTATTTTTCATAATCGTCATAATCGTGAATGTTGAAAATGTTTCATATATAAGTAAAAAATAGTGGAAATAGCAGATCTACAAGCTCACAACGCGTCGCATCGCGACGCTTTGTGAGCTTGTAGATCGGCTATTTCCACTATCAATGTTATTTTTTAAGTAGAAAGTTGTCAAATATGTCCATTATTTCTTTGTATATTTAGGTTATGTGTCATATCTACCATGTGCAACTTCAAAGCCTAAAAGCCAAACAGAAATGTAATTATCAACGACAAAAACACAATTAAATCGTTAATCGCAATTATTTGAGTGACAATTAATCGTCATGTAAAATGTCATATCGTGACAGCCCTACATAGACTGAATAAAAGATATGGACAAAGCGAAGCCATTGGTTTCTATGCAGCGCAAATGTCACAATATGGGTCCTTGGCATGGGTGTTGCCATCATAGATTGTAAAGGCACCAGAGGAGGCTATTGGCTGCCAACGGTCACGTGCAACCGCAGGGATACATGGGAGAATGGGGTCGGAGCCTCCCGAAATACAACACACAAAGAAGAACACAGCCGGCTGGTATCAGTTTAGTTGGCCACGCCCCCCCGCAACTTTATCATCAATTTTAACATAAATGGGACCTTATTTTTTTCACAAAACACATATCATGGTGATTGAAAGGCAATTTTTAATTAGCGATAGGAACCATAAAGTATTCATGAAAATTGTAATTAAGGTTAGAACACGAAAGGGGAAAATGAATGGGATCCAATGGAGAGCAATTCTTAGGATAGGATTAGGAAGACAATAGGAAGTTTTAGTTCCGTATTGGAGTCATTTTAAATCGGCGGAACTATGCCCCTGGGTAACTAGAGCATGCACAGACTTCGTGTCCCAGCTGGACTACGGGGACACCGTCGTCACTGTCGTGCCAAAACCTCTTAACTCCATTTTCGAGGTTTTTGATTTTTGGCATAATATAAATCAGGCAGGGTTCCCACGGTCATGAAATTCCTGGAAATATTTTGAAATTAGAAAAAATATTTTTCCAGTACTGGAAAAGTTTTGGAATTGATCAAAAGGGTCCTGGAAGGTCCTGGAAAAAAATAGCTATGCATTGTCTTTGGTTATTGATTTTGTTAATACCTCTGAAATGACAAATTAAACATGGGCCAAATTGTCAAATATTAGAGGCAGAACTTGTGAAAATAGCCGATCTACATGCCGCGAGGCGTTGTGAGCATGTAGATCTGCTATTTTCACAATAGAACCGTGTTATACAAAATTCCTCAACTCTTAGTGCTCGTCAGGGTGCCGGGTCCCCAGTTAAAACATGATTATTTCGGGGGTCACAGCCTGAAAAGGTTGAGAACCACTGGCATACACTGCCTGTCTTTGGGCATTGCGCATAGGAGTAAGCAACCTGTTATTGAGCTGAATTATTGTTATATAGTCCTAGAAATTGGGTTAAATATTCTGGAAAAGTTTGGGAAATTAATTGGTAAAATTGTGTGGGAACTGGGAACCCTGATAAGGGCTATTGAACACCCTTTACATCTGAGTGTTGGTTAAAATAATATTGAACCAATGAAAAGTAGTAAAAACCCTAGGCCAGCGGGCGCCCCCTGCTTTTCTAATGGTCTATCTGTCTCTACCTGTGTGACTCCCAGGTCTCCCACCATGGCAGGTGGTCTGTTTGCCATAAACAGGAAGTATTTCAACGAGCTGGGCCAATACGACGCCGGGATGGACATTTGGGGCGGAGAGAACTTGGAGATTTCCTTCAGGGTGATGCCACCACTTCTATAATCCACACGCACGCACGCACGCACGCACGCACGCACGCACGCACGCACGCACGCACGCACGCACGCACGCACGCACGCACGCACGCACGCACGCACGCACACACACACACACACACACACACACACACACACACACACATTTTAACAATTGATTCAGATGAATGAATAGTTCCTCTGTGTGTCTCAGATCTGGATGTGTGGAGGCCAGCTGCTAATAGTTCCTCTGTGTGTCTCAGATCTGGATGTGTGGACTGGAGGGCAGCTGCTAATAGTTTAATAGATGAATGAATAGTTCTTCTGTGTGTCTCAGATCTGGATGTGTGGAGGGCAGCTGCTAATAGTTTAATAGATGAATGAATAGCTCCTCTGTGTGTCTCAGATCTGGATGTGTGGAGGGCAGCTGCTAATAGTTCCATGCTCCAGAGTGGGTCACATCTTCAGGAAGAGACGTCCGTACGGGTCCCCGGGGGGCCAGGACACCATGGCCCACAATTCACTGCGGCTAGCGCACGTTTGGATGGACGAATATAAGGTACACACGTGCAGAATAATAATTGCGACCGTCAGGTCGCAGTTGCGGGTACTATCAAAACCTCGACCAGCTGTCCGTCCGTCAGTCCGTCTGTCACACGTCACACGACAAACCTTTGCCTGCTCATATCTCAGCAACCGTTGCCCCGATCCATGCCAAATTTTGCATACACACTCCTTGCCTGCCAAACCACAACCTCCACCATCAAGTCTCACTTGACCCTCTTCTAGCGCCACCATGAGGCCGATTCTTGCAAAACACGTGTATGGACACTGCTCCTACAATGTTTGCCCTAAAATCATGCAAATCGGTACACAGTATGTCTACACTCATGTCATAAACATGGATCTGTCCCATATAGTACCACCATCAGGCTGATCACATTTTTGGACACTGCTCCTACAGATTTTACCCTAAAATCACGCAAAGCGGTACACAGTATATCTACAGTTATGTCATCAACATGGATCTGTCCCATTTAGCGCCACCATCAGGCCGGTTTTAACATGCGACCTGACGGTCGCTTATCTCCCGATTTAGGGAGTCTTACTGGTAATAATATAGTTGGGTCGTTTATGGCACTTCCGTGACCGTGGAGAGCAAAGGTCCGTTTCTCAATGGATTTGTCATCTAGGAGGATTATTAAACAAATTTAGCCGGGGTGTATTTTTAAAAAGGGCGGGGAATCTTTTTTTGCGACTTTTTGGGGTTGAGGAATCCATAATTGATGTTGATTTAATGATTTAACTTGTTTTTAAACCGATCCAAGATGGCTGCCGACTACCAGCTCTGAAAGGTCATTTTTTTAACATTGTCGGGTCGAAAAAAACTAGCACAAATGTTCACAATTTTTTCAAAAACAGCAGATCTACAAGCTCGCTTGTGAGCTTGTATACCTGCTTTTTATTTTGTTTTAATAGTAATAAAATAATGGTTAGAGTGGTTAAAATCTAAAGTGCATTGGGGGCTAAATGGGGGGTAATTACTGTCTGTGCTGTGGGTCCAATCAGGAGCATTATTACTTTACTGTCTGTGCTGTGGGTCCATCCAATCAGGAGCAGTATCTGTCTCTGCGTCCGGAGCTGCGTGGGCGGGACTACGGCGACATCAGCGAGCGCGTGGCGCTCCGGGACCGGCTGAAGTGCCACTCCTTCCGGTGGTACCTGGAGACCGTCTACCCAGAGATGGCCCACAGCGACAAGATACAGCGACAGCAGTTCAACAAGAGTCTGAGACGAGCTGCCGTCCTGCAGGCTGGCCGGGTACCTGTCTGTCTGTCTGTCTGTCTGTCTCAGAAAATCGTGTGTTTTAATCTGTTCCCATTAGGGCTGTCCAGGGTTCCCACGGTCATGAAATTCCTAGAAATATTTTGAAATTAGAAAAATATTTTTCCAGTACTGGAAAAGTTTTGGAATTGATCAAGGGGTCCTGGAAGGTCCTGGAAAAAAATAGCTATGCATTGTCTTTGGTTATTGATTTTGTTAATACCTCTGAAATGACAAATTAAACATGGGCCAAATTGTCAAATATTAGAGGCAGAAATTGTGAAAATAGCAGATCTACATGCTCACAACGCCTCGCAAAACGCGAGGCGTTGTGAGCATGTAGATCTGCTATTTTCACAATAGAACAGTGTTATACACAATTCCTCAACTCTTAGTGCTCGTCAGGGTGCCGGGTCCCCAGTTAAAATATGATTATTTCAGGGGTCACAGCCTGAAAAGGTTGAGAACCACTGGCATACACTACCTGTCTTTGGGCATTGCGCATAGGAGTAAGCGACTTGTTATTGAGCTGAATTATTGTTATATAGTCCTGGAAATTGGGTTAAATATTCTGGGAAATATTTGGAAAAGTTTTGGAAATTAATTGGTAAAAATGTGTGGGAACTCTGGCTGTCACAATTTTGACATAATTGTCTAATAACCATTATTTGACATAATCGCGATTATATTTCATAATCGTCATCATCGTTTCCATGTTGAAAAATAGTGGAAACAGCAGATCTAAAAGCTCACAACGCGTCACATTGCGACGCGTTGTGAGCTTGTAGATCGCTATTTCCACTATCAATGTTATTTTTTTAAGTATAAAGTTATAAAGATATAAAGATAGTATAAAATAAAGATATGATATAATTTCTTTGTATATTTATGTTATCTGTCGTATCTGCCATGTGCAACTTCAAAGTGCGTGCCTGCGTGTGTGTGTGTGTGTAGTTAGTGAATGTGTTCTCAGGTCATTGTTTGGTGGCTCAGGGCAGAGCCAGTCAGAAGGGAGGGGCTGTGGTGCTGAGATCATGTGACCCGCGGGACCCGGAACAGGTGGGCGCACGCGCATTGTTATGGGAAAAATATATATATTAAAGCAATAAGCCACAAGAGGCGAGTGGTTACCGGGGTAGTATACACCGGCTGAGAGGCGTTGGGAAACACGAGGCGTCAGCCGAGTGTTTCCGAGAGTGAGCTTTCTTAACCAAAGTGTTAAAATATCATCAGCTGGAGCAGACCATCGCACAGCTAGGCTACAGATGTAAACTTTTGGTTTTTATCTTTGGGAGCCTAGGGCATGTGCACAAGCTGGTTGTGAGGGGCCTTCAAATGGCCGGCCTCCCCAAAAGGAGAGCCAAACAATTAGCAAGGTACTGCTCTGTATCAGCTATTATAGGAAGCCGCTCCATTTGGAGAGGCGTTGTTATCTTTACCCATGATTGTTGTCTGCTGTGCTTGACATGTATGCTAACAGTATTGTATGTAACAATGTTCTGCACTTTGTAACTGGCAGTTTTCCTAATTATCTGACTGCACTGATATTGTTTATGTCCTTTGTACGAGGCATTCTTGTACTTCTGCTTATGTGGACATAAATAAACATTTCAAATGTGTGCGTGTGTGCGTGCGTGCGTGTGTGTGTGCGTGTGTGTGTGCGTGCCTGCGTGCGTGCGTGCGTGCAGGTGTGGTCCTACAACGAGGACAGTGAGTTGGTTCTTGCAGGCTTGTTGTGTCTGGACGTGTCTGAGGTGCGCTCCTCGGACACGCCTCGCCTGATGAAGTGTCACGGATCTGGAGGCTCTCAGCAGTGGAACCTGGGGGTGAGATGATGATGCGGAGCCCTTGTAGATCTGTATTTTATTTTTAATAGCCAACACATAAATGGACAGGGTTCCCACGGTCATGAAATTCCTGGGAATATTTTGAAATTAGAAAAATATTTTTCCAGTACTGGAAAGGTTTTGGAATTGATCAAGGGGTCCTGGAAGGTCCTGGAAAAAATAGCTTTGCATTGTCTTTGGTTATTGATTTTGTTAATACCTCTGAAATGACAAATTAAACATTGGCCAAATTGTCAAATATTAGAGGCAGAAATTGTGAAAATAGCCGATCTACATGCTCACAATTGCGAGGCGTTGTGAGCATGTAGATCGTCTATTTTCACTATAGAAACGTGTTATACAAAATTCCTCAACTCTTAGTGCTCGTCAGGGTGCCGGGTCCCCAGTTAAAATATGATTATTTCAGGGGTCACAGCCTGAAAAGGTTGAGAACCACTGGCATACACTACCTGTCTTTAGGCATATTGCACATAAGAGTAAGCGACTTGTTATTGAGCTGAATTATTGTTATATAGTCCTGGAAATTGGGTTGAATATTCTGGAAAAGTTTTGGAAAGGTTTTGGAAATTAATTGGTAAAAATGTGTGGGAACCCTGTGAAAATTCCAGCGGAGCCCTTGTAGATCTGTATTTTTTTTTTAATAGCCAACACATAAATGGATAAAGAACCAGTCAGATAACACAATGATTTTTTTTTTATCCCTCCATTTTTCTTCTTTCTTCATTTCAAGGACCCCTAGTTTGCAATGCATTTGGCCACAGACCTCCATTGTATTTCTATATTTTTTATATCTGGGACCCAGATATTTATATTTTATTTAATGACCTCACAAAATGAAAATACTATATTTTGCATGCTTTTAGAGCATGTCCGTGGTCATAATGGAGACATAATTAACACATTTGTTGCAATCAATTAAATATCTTTGAAGGTCCAAGATGCCATGGTCTCCATAGACTTCCATGTAATTCATAGTGCACGGATCATGCACTCCCATGCCTAGATCATGCACCACGTGTGTGCACGCTGTCCACAGCTTTCAAACAAAAAAAATCCGCTTGGAAATCCGTTAAGGCATTCATGAGATATCAGCCATTATGTTTTTTTACATTATGTAAACAAACATGGCTGCCATGTTTGAAAGATGGGGTTTGTTATGGAGGTTAAACATGCAATTTCGCAATCGCGATCATGCTAAGTACATTTTTGGAGGTCATTACAAAAAAAAAAAAAGAATCTTAAAAAACGTCCCAAACTCGGGAAACTCGGGGTTGGGACCAGATGTGTTAACAATAGATGCCACTCAAAAAACCCTAAAAGTCCAATCGTAATCAATCTTAATCTAATCCAAGATGACGGCTGGAACGGTGTGTTATAAAGATCCCTGTTTTAAACGTTTACTGTTACTAAAGAGTGAGGTAAAGCATTGTAACAAGCATGCTTCGTCACTGCCTCTCTCTCTCTCTCTCTCTCTCTCTCTCTCTCTCTCTCTCTCTCTGCTGTAGAAGTCTAATCGTCTGTACCAGGTTTCGGTTGGTCAGTGCCTGTCCGTACTTCAGCCAATGGGAGCCAAGGGCTACGTGGCCATGGCGATCTGTGACGGCTCGGAGGCACAGCAGTGGCAGCTGGAGGGCTGACGTGGATGAGGTCACTGAACGTCGTTCCTTGAGGGCTGCGCGTAGACACAGACACGTAGACACCTCGTTGGCCGCTGGAGTTTGTCGGGGCGATGCGTCTTTCTTCGCGGGCGCTACGTATATTTAGACCAGGGGATAATACTGATATTTTCACAAATTGGTACCACCCACGGTGACCGTAAGTTTTTTACATTTGTGTCTTCCTACATGTCTCTAGTTTATATTTTGGTATGATAACCCTTTCTGAGAAGTAGCTTAATTGATGTTATCAGCCGTTAGAGTCGGTGTCCCATTAACCTTACATTACAGGGAAAAAAGCTAAAAATAATCTGCTTTAAGTAGCATATGAGTGGTCAAACTAGGGTTTTTTTTCATGATTCTGAATCCATTGCAAGCATTTGTTTTGCACGAAAAACATTCCTTGGGCTAAAACGGCCCCCTCAAATCTTTTCATCCCTTTTTCAAACCACTAAACCGTCGTTTTTAGCACAAGGAATGTTTTTTGTGCAAAACAGATGCTTGCAATGGATTCAGAATCATGAAAAACCCCTAGTTTGACTCCTCATAATGCTACTTAAAGCAGTTTTTTTTTTACCTTTTTTTCCCTGTAATGTAAAGTTAATGGGACACCGACTATAGCGGGTGATAACATCAATTAAGCTACTTCCCAGAAAGGGTTATCATACCAAAATATAAACTAGAGACATGTACGAAGAAGAAAATCCAAAAATGTTACGGGTGGTACCAAAATTTGTATTATCCCCTTGTACTGCATAGTCGCATAGAAATTTGCCTAGTTCCCATCCATTTCTCATCTCCGGGACTTCAGTGGTATGTATTTCCCCCGGATTTCTTTCTTTTTTTTTTAAGCCAATCACAACACATATTTGTAAATTGAACGGTACTCCTGCCAAATTCTGGTACTTCCATTTAGACACTCAACTGGCTTAGCCAGTGTGCATGAAAATATAGCCAACATATCGCTGTTGTCGGGTATGTCCAAAACCGTTCGTTTTGTATTTATCGTTATAAAAATGATCTAAACTAGTGAAAATAGCCGCCTCGCAGCGCGAGGTGTTGTGTGCTTGTAGACAAGATTCTCTGCTTGTAGATCAGCTATTTTCACTAGTTTTGTGCAAGTCTAGTCTTGTGTGATGAACCAGGGCTTTGCTTTACGGAAAAAAACACAAATTTGAAACTCAGAGATACAAGGTTTTCTTCCCGACAGCGACGATGTAAACCAAGCCGCTCCGCATGCCCCTTATGAGCTCCCCTCTACAACAGGGGTTTTCAAAGTGGGTGACGGGGCACCCTGGGGTGCTGTGACGGCAGTGCAGGGGTGCTGTGAGATAATTTGATAATATTTGGAATTTATTTAGACACTTGAACAAATATTTAGTATTTTAAACTTGAAGTACAAAGTTATTTTCAGTCAGTTCTAACCAAAATGCCTATTATCTCAACGTTTTCCTCGCAACATAATCACTAAAATATCGTCACTGTCGGGCAGAAACCTCGTATCGCCAAGTTTTAAATGTGTACATCTTTTGGTGAAGCAAAGCCCTGCTTCATCATACAAGACTGTCACACAAAACTAGTGAAAACAGCCGATCTACAAGCACACAACGCCTCGCGATGCGAGGCGTTGTGTGCTTGTAGATCTGCTGTTTTCACTAGATTAGTACATTTTATAGATGATAAATACAAAACGAACGGTTTTGGACTTTCACCCGACAACGAAGATGTGCTATAAATATAAGGTGCTGGGAGTGAAAATTACAATGTAGGGGTGCCTCGGATTGAAAAAAGATATTTATGGGTGCCCTGAGACAACAAAAGTTTGGGAACCCCTGCTCTACAACATTGCACCCGCGGTGACGTATTACACGTAGCCCCAGAATCCAACGTGGTGTCTACCTTTTAATGTCTATGGATCTGCCGCTGATGAAGTCACGCACAGGACCTTGTCCCTACGAGGCCTGACGTTGAGGACGTCACAGAGCCCTGTCCTGTATCTGATCATGTGAACTTTGACCTTTTGGGGAAATCAATTTCTCCTTTTTTGTTTTTTCTTTGAGAGACAATCATGTTTTATCAGAAGAAGGAAGGAAGGAAGTGGTAGCGATGATATCGCTTCCTGTTTGTACAGCCGTGTTTTGTTTGATTTGGAGAAAATCATTTTTAAAGGCAATATTGATAACCTTTTTACGTAGTCTCATAACAGAAAGACAATAATGCATCCAATGCAATCCAAATGGTGTTTTTGTTCACCTATTTAAAGCATAAATAAGCAGTTTTCTGCTGACATAAGCAGGAATCATGCAATTGCTTATTTTTATCTTATTATATTCAGGCAGCTAACAATGCTCCCTAAAAAAAATCTAGTCTCTGTGGCGCTTCTAGGAGCCGCAGTCTGCCTCCAAAACTATTATTTTATCTGTAAGAAGCTCTGTCATTAGCAGCTCATTGGTGCATGAACCAGCCGACCGGGGCTAATAGGATTGACAGACAGGTCAACCAATCTGAACAAGAACAAGAGGCGGTCCTGATTGGTCTGTTATTTTGGATGGGCACCCAGTTTAATCGACCAATGACAGAACTTCTCACAGATAAAAATAATAGTTTTGGAGGCAGATTGTAGCCCAAGGAAGTGTCACACACACAACATTTCTTTAGGAAGCATTGTTAGCCGCCTGAATAAAATAAAATTACTATTTATTTTTAAAATAAGCAATTGCATGATTCCTGCTTATGTCAGCAGAAAACTGCTTATTTCTGCTTTAAACTGAAGGCAGCCGTTTTTGTTGGAGAAGATGCTTTTTTCCCTCCTAAAGAGACACTTGGAGACTGCCTGCCGCACTACAACTAACTGCATAATGGCTGCCTTACAGATGCAAGTCGGGGAAATAAAGGACATCTCCTCCCTAAAACACTTCTAGGCTCATTTTCCTACCTATATTGATCCATAAAGACTGTCCATGGGGTCCATTAGGCAGAGATGCCCCTGTTGTCCAGTTTCCCCAGCAGAACCCATGCAGCAGCTGTCATAGCATAGAGTGGAGCCTATAAGCCTATCGCTTTTACACTATTTGTTGTGTTCAAAAGTGATTTTCTTTTTCATGAATGTCTTACTAGTTGGCATTACAAACACATCCATGCCTTGGTTGTCCCACACAAGCCACCACAATCTCATAAATCATGTTTTGGGGTGAGCATTCGGCAAAGGTGCCAATCAAAGTGACTGTAATGGCCAATCACAGGGTATCTTTTCCGGGACGTGGCAAAACACATTCAAGCATAACATCTGTTTAGCAGAGTGTGAGGGCTTGTGTGGGACAACGATGACATGGATGTGTTTGTAATGACAACTAGTACCAGATTCATGAAAAATAAAAACACTTTTGTGTACAACAAATAGTGTAAAAGCGATAGGCTTATAGGCTCCACTCTATGCTATGAGAGCTGCTGGGTTCTGCTGGGGAAACTGGACAACAGGGGCATTTCTGCCTAATAGACCCCATGGACAGTCTTTTGGGATCAATATAAGTAGGAAAATGAGCCTAGAAGTGTTTTAGGGAGGAGTTGTCCTTTAAGGAACCTTGTGCTACAGATGTGTTGAGAGTGACATCTAGTGGCTGAATGTTGTTTATAGCACCTTTTTAATGTGTCTGAACAGTGAAGTGTCTTCAGGCCCTACTAGTGATGAGCTCATGAACTTATCCTGTTTTAGTTTTTGTTTTCCTCGTCGTTTTTTTATCCTAAACTCACGTTTTAACTGTTTTGTCTCCCACTTTCAACCTGGCTTCCCTTTGTCGGGCTTGTCATTATGGGTGAAAATACTCCAAAAAATAGTTAAAATAGCACATCTACAGGCTAAAGACACATCAAGGTGTGGGCTCTTAGATCAGTGATATTCAACTGGCGGCCCGTGGTCCAAATTCGGCTCTAGCAGAGCTTTCTTGTGGCCCCTGTAGAACATAACTTATTCCAATGTAAAAAATAAAGAAAAAAAGGATAATAGCAAATTATTATTGGATGATTGGTTGTACAGGATGACCATTTTCGGCAATTTATTTTTTCAACATGGAGCTGTGTAGCTTGGCAACAACAGATGAGTTCTGGGTGCAGTTCATCCATCCATTTGAAACCATGTCTGGGTCTTGAATGGCCTTGTGAACCAGCCTCTCCCGGAAATTACATTTCCTGTTCAAAGCAAATGAATATGTAGTGGAGGGGATGTTGTCCTTTTACCCCAAAGAAATAATTCACCTTGAGACGGGTGCTCAAAACAAACACATTTTTTTTATCATATGATGAAGTGGTTAAAGGGAAACTAGGTAACCTTAACTTTGACTATTTTAATACACTTTTTAGCAATCGTTTCCCTTTATCAGTCACTATGTTATTGTTTTGGGGTGTTTCCCTGCAGAAAGACACATCCCTCTGGTTGTATTTTGGTTTTGTTCCACTGTTTATGTTGACATTCATCCATTTGCAGGGACAGAGAAGTCTGTGTGGGGAAGCTCCCTTTGAACTTCAAACTGGGGTTGTGCACTGAGTTGATTGATTGGGCCATAAAAGTGTCAAGTGCTCTTTAGTGATCTCTCTAATCAATTAAATTCCCCCATCTCTCTAATCAATTAAACCACACACTGACTTGCCTAGTTTCCCTTTAACCCTGTAAGACCCACTGTTGTAATATTACAACATTTGTATTTTATCCAAAAAAAGGTTTAAATGATTTTATTTTTGCTCCCCCTACCACCTAAACATCACCATTGGATCCTGTTGTTTAGTATTACAATGGCATTGGCCACGATATTTGCATATAAATACCCCCCACAGAGGCTGACATTCACACAACTTCAAGATCTCTGGAGTCCAGAGTCTGGACGGACAACATCTCACTTTTTCACCGAAGCTATCCCTCACAAAAACATAAGTAAAATGCCTGTAATATATATATTTTTTGGTGATCATTAGAATGTCTAGAACATGTACATATGTTATTATTGTGAAGCATATCCCCCATATGTAAATTGGAGCATGATTTATGATTTAGGCTATAAAACCTTTACATTTTCCTCTGATTAGGACTCCTACAACACCATCTGATTTTTCAAGTATTTCTATTTTTGGGTCTTACAGGGTTACAAAATTCAAACAGGAAAATGAGACATTTTGTGATATTTACATTTCCGTATGATATTTAATTTAATTAATATCACATCTAACATCTAACTAGAAAGGTCTCCGTCAGGCCGACTGAAAATCCATTATTTGGACTTGACCGATGTGATACTGATGATGTCAACTTGGAACTCCATATTTGGGCAAGACTTGTGTACCCTGGTCTGATCCCATACTTTGCCGGGACGGTGAGTTTATAAGTTATAAATTCCACCTTTGTCCTTGCAGAGATGACGTAAAATCAAGATGTTCAACTCCAGGAGACAAACGGTTAAAACTCAGAATTTGTGTTTTGTTTTGTTTTTCTGATTGGTTCTCAACAAGTAACGTAAAAAAAAAAAAACATGACACTGTGTGTTGCTTTTAATCAAAATGACAATGTTTGAATAAACGTGATGAACCTGATTTTAAAGTCATATTGTGTATTAACATTCATTAGTAGTGTTTCGGTTTAAATATTGTATTGCATGAAGTTCAAAGCGCCACTCATACGCTTCCAAAACGGGCTCTCTATAATTAGCTCAGCAGTTGAATTTCTGGCACTCCACATGGGGAACACGGGTTCGAATCCCAGGAAGGACATGGAAGTTATGGATTATAGCTTATTACATCTGAATTTCTGTGTACAGCAGTTCATGTTCCACTTTATTGTTTCATTCATAACTTTACATCAGAGATTCACGGCAGAAAGAAAACATATTGCAATGGCTTTGTTAAAAAACACCACAATTCATAAAAAGTTAACAAGGTAACGTTTAGCCTAAATTTTAAATATATATTTAAAAAATGTTTCAGTTTATCATCCACTATAGATAAAATAGTTAGGTAAAAAAACTTCAGTTCCGTGACCACGGGAGCAAAGGTCTGTTTCTCAATGGATTTGTCATCTAGGAGGATTATTAAACACATTTGGCCGGGGTGTCTTTTTTTAAATGGCCGGGAAAATGTTTGACAGCTAGGGTAATGTTCAGTCTCATTCACTTACTATACGCTATACTATAAAGGAAAAAATGACTCCCAAAAAATCTGCTTTAAGTGGGATGTGAGGGGTCAAACTAGTTTTTTTTTATCATTATTCTGAATCCATTGCAAGCATTTGTTTTGCATGAAAAACATTCCTTGGGCTAAAAAACGGCCAACAAAACTATGGTTTAGTGATGAGTCATCAATTTTCACAGTCTTTTGGGGTCCGTTTTTAGCCCAAGGAATGCAAAACAAATGCTTGCAATGGATTCAGAATAATTTAAAACCCTTAGTTTGACCCCTCACATCCCACTTAAAGCAGTTTTTTTGGGAGTCATTTTTTCCTTAATAGTATAGTGTATATAGTAAGTGAATGAGACTGAAAATTACCCTAGCTGTCAAACATTTTCCCCACCATTTTAAAAAATACACCCCGGCCAAATGTGTTTAATAATCCTCCTAGATCCCCTCCAAATCCATTGAGAAACGGACCTTTGCTTCCACGGTCACGGAACTGCCATTTTTGACTCTAATAAAACTCCTTTTGTCAATAATTTCATTGTCTTGGTTCTCTGTTGGTGTTTGGTTTCATGTCTGACCTTCCACCTGTATATGTCTCTGGATAGGAGTGTCTTCTAAAGCCTGCATTTTAAACGTGTAAATTATGTTAAACCATGTATGAGACGAGACAGAGAGAGATGGATACTGAATAGAGATACATACATACATACATAGGCTACACAGTACATTACTATTGAAAACGAGTAAGTTAAACATGGAGAATTGATTGCTAATGTGATAATATAATAAGAAATATAGAATAAACAGTTTAAATCATACACATTTTTGATGTCTTGTTAAACCGTATAGCTTACAAACAAACAGTGATGTATTGTTAATATAGAGTTGCTGAGTCACTGACCCCCTACACACACACACACACACACACACACACACACACACACACACACACACACACACTGCATTGTCAATCTATTAGCACCAACTATGGTTGCCTAGGTTAACATTGTCAACAGTCTCAGTGGAGAGAGAGAGGGGGGGGGGCAGAGAGAGTTTCTTTTTTCTTTTTTGATTGTCTAGTTGCTGATCAGTGTTGTGTGTATGTGTAACTAAGATTCATTACACACACTGAGTTGTGTGTATGTGTAACTAAGATTCATTACACACACTGAGCGAGAGAGAAGGTCAAACAAAGACACAGAATAGAGAGAGTAAAGACTGCATTTGGCCAGGTAAGTCTATTCTATTCCTATTCTATTCCAATTATTAATAATATATTAGTAATAATACTAATAAGAATAATTAGCAGTGCAGTAGGGCATTCACGAATAGTGATTTTTAGTATTCGAATTGTTCAACCTCAAAGTATCCGAATAGTCGAATATTCAACAAGACTATAGACAAACTGTCAAATATTAAGTAAGCAAGAGGCAAACATTGTGAAAATAGCCGATCTACATGCTCACAACGCCTCGGGCATGTAGATCTGCTATCTGTGGAACCGAATCACATTAAATGTAATAGCTACAATTCCAAGTGCTTGTCAGGGTGGGGGTCCCCAATTCAAATATGTTTATTTTGGGGGTCACGGCCTAAAAAGATTTGAGAAGCCCTGGTATAGAGCATTAACAAATTCATCCACCAGGGGCATTGACAACTCATTCTTATGACTTCCTATCTAGCCAAGCTTTATAAACTATATATTTTTTTAAAGAGAAAACTATTTAAAAAATAAGCGAACATTCGACTTTGTGAACAACGTCGAATAGTGACTTTGATATTCGATTATTCGAATATTTGGTGAATGCCCTACAGTGCAGTTGTTTCTAAATATAAAAAATATTTGTTCTAAAGTCGATGCTGACATAATGCAACCCTGAATATAGTACATTGTATTCGGGAAGAGGAATTTCCCTGTACACTACTTTCACCCTGGCGTCACTATTTTGTCATCGTAGGCGAAATGTCTCAAATCTTTTCAAACATTTTTTTTTTCACAAATAAGTTCTCTCTGCCCCCTCCTTCTCTCTTCCCAGATTACTGCTATGGAGTCCCAGCCTCCGGACGAGGTTGCAGAGGTAGAGGACGTGTCCTGCGTCCCCCCAGCGGAGAGCTCTGATCCTGGGCTGAAGGGCTCCAGTCCCTCCCCGCCGGGCACATCAGACCTCCAGCCAGGGGAGCTGGGGGCCACACGTGTCCCAGAAGAGAGGCTTGATGCTGGGCAGGAGAGACAGGAGGAGAGCCCTGGAGGGGTGAATGTGGGGAAGGAGGAGGGAGGACTCGACGGCACCTCCACTAAACACTCACCTCTGAGTAACAACCTCACAGGTACTACTAATGTAATGCTGTATTATATTATTATCAGTGGTGGAAAAAGTACTCAAATGTTTTATTAAAGGAGCTATAGTCAACTTTTTCTTGAAAAACGGATGCTAAAATAAAAATAATGTTTGGAAAGTATTTTATTAAAAAAATAAGCTTCATATTATGTTTCTATTCAAAAATGACCACAAAAAGCGTAAAATAATGATAAAATAATCATTTTGGCAATTGTCGGGCTGACACTTTGTTTACATTCTAGTCTATTCTTTGATAGTGTTAGACTAGGATGTAAACAAAGTGTCGGCCCGACAATGGCCAAAATGATTATTTTATCATTATTTTATGCTTTTTGTGGTCATTTTTAATTGAAACACATATAAAGCTTATTCTTTTTATAAAATATTTTCGAAACATTATTTTTATTTTAGTATCCGTTTTTCAAGAAAAAGTTGACTATAGCTCCTTTAAGTAAATGTATCAATACTGCAATTTAGAAGTACTCTGTTACAAGTACAAATCTGGAAGTACTTAAAGTCCAAAGAAATAAAAGTAGTTTATGCCGTAGTTTAGGCATTTATCAGATGCTTATTATCCAAAGCGACTTATCAATATGATAAGCAAGATAATATGTCAGTACATCAACAACAATACAACAAATGCATAGGAATATTAATCTAAAAAAGAATACAATTAATAACATGTAGACCGCACACCTAATCAGTTACTCAAGTACAGTACTTGAGTAAATGTACTTGGTTACTTTACACCAAGGGTCTTCAACAGGGGGTCCGGGATCTACAACTTAACAACGCCTCACAGTGCGAGGCGTTTATTAAGTATTGACAGTTCAAGAGGTTAAATATCTGAAAACACAAATTGACATGAAACCAAAATACACTGATGATTGTGCTCTCAAACAATGAAACTATATGGAATCTATGAACAGGTTGTGGGGGTCCCTGCTTCATCTCTCTCTCAACTAAGGGGTCCTTGGCCTGAAAACGTTGAAGACCCCTGCTTTACACCACTGATTATTATGATCAATAATACATCTAAAATAATTTATGTGATGTGTCTGCTCCAATCAACAGAGAAAACTGCCAGGGGCCATCGGCGAATTGGAGGCCAGAACTCTAGAACCACCAATCAAGTGGCTTCTCCAGTTGCTGGTCCCTCCCACAGCGCCTGCACCACTGTGAGTAGTGACCTATTCAGTCAAACAAGTTGATAGCTTTACATATCTTGGACTCACTTTGGACAATAAACTGAGGTTTGATCAACACATTACATCTATCCATAAACGTTTTCAGCAAAGACTTCATGTAATCCGTAAACTAAGATCACTATCTGTTGCCCCCCATCTTCTGTTATTACTGTACAAAAGCATTATACAACCTGTTCTGTTGTACTGCTCTGCATGTTTCTTCACCATACTGTCCATGCCTAACAGAAACAAACTTTACAGTATTACCCGTATTGCTTCCAAGATCATTGGACTTCCCACACCCACACTGTCTGATATGAACGATAAGGCCATTACACGCTTAGCTCTCTCAATAACAAGTGACACTGACCATCCTCTGCATCGCCACTTTGACCTAATGCCACCTGGGCGAAGATACAGAACCTTGGCGTGGCACAAAGTTCGGTTTAAAAGGAGTTTTGTCCCCTCAGCCATTGCTGCACTTAACAATCTGCTAAACAATCGCCCCCGTCGCTAAGCGGGTCTTTTCTGTGTACAGTGGGGTACTGATGACTTGTCTATGTGATATGTTTGTGTTGTTTTTGGCTATGTGTTGTTTCTTGTTTGAACAGACTGTGAAGACAAATTTCCCTTCAGGGACAATAAAGATTATTATTATTATTACCAAGTTTGTATGGCAGTACAGTTGAAAAGAATATGCTAAAAAGATAACACAAATGGACCTAACACCTTAACACAGAGAACTATGAAAGACGCTGTTCCAAACTCATTTTGGATGTTATTTAAACACATAGTTATAATAATATTATAATAATATATATTATATATCTAGAGTGCGGACTGCCTCCACCTATTCATTTCAATGAAAGTTGAAAAATAGCAGATCTACAAACTGCGAGGCGTTGTGAGCTTGTAGATCGGCTATTTTCGGCAAAGAGTTTTGGTGTAGAGGGGAAAAAAGAGCACACTAAGTACAGAGTGAAAGGTCAAGTTTATTAAGTATTAATGGTTCAAGTGGTTACATATCTAAAATTGACATGAATCGAAAATACACTGATGATTGTGCTGTCAAACGATGAAACTATATGGAATGGGGGTCCCTGCTTCAACTCTCTCAGCTAAGGGGTCCTTGGCCTGAAAACGTTGAAGACCCCTACCATAGATCTAGATTGTACAAGCTATGTGTGGGGTTGCTCTTCTCTAAGTATGGTAAATAATGATGAATTAAAATATTTATAGCAACCTTTTTCTATGCAGTTTTAAAGGTATATTTAGTGATTGTATTTCATTCAAATAAAAATATAATTGGTACAGTTTCCATTCATGCTCCTCACTAGAATGTGTGCTGACCATATAAAGACTTCCACCATGGCCAGTGTTACGAGCATAGCTAGATTCAGGTTTCAGAGGTGGCCAGCCAGTCCTCGACCAATCAGGGTAGAGTATGGCTGTGTAGTTATGTTATGATGTTTAGTTAGGATGGTCAAAATAAAGGTTGTGAGAACCACAGTCGCTCTGAATTAAGAACGTCTGCTAAATGCCTAGATTGTAAACTACTGAACTCATAAAATGCCACAGTCTCAAGATGACCCCTGCCACTTTCATTATCACTGACTACACCTTTAAATGTCAGGTAAGCCACTAGGTGGCGCCATAAGACTAAATACAGTACATGCAGATCTCATGGTACAGAGCTTATAAAATAATTCCACATTGTTGGTTGCAGGTGTCGGGTCAGAGGAGCGTGCTGCTCTCCAACGAGGTGAGGATGATGAGGGCGAAGCAGAGCAGAGCCATGAGGGAGGAGCGACGCGCCACGCTGGACGCACGGCACAAATACCTGCTGAGCAAACTGCTGGGCGCTTTGACCCTGGGGGAGACGGAGGTCCAGGACGCCCTGGTCTCTGACGACAAGGTATACCAGGGGTTCCCAAACTTTTTTTGTCTCAGGGCACCCCATAAATATTTTTCACTATAATTTTCACTTCCAGCACCTTATATTTATAGCATATCGTCGTTGTCGGGTGGAAACCTTGTCCAAAACGGTTCGTTTTGTATTTATCATCTATAAAATGTACTAAACTAGTGAAAACAGCAGATCTACAAGCACACAACGCCTCGCACCGCGAGGCATTGTGTGCTTGTAGATCGTCTGTTTTCACTAGTTTTGTGCGACAGTCTTGAAGCAGGCTTTGCTTTACCAAAAGATGTACACATTTGAAACTTGGAGATACAAGGTTTCTGCCCGACAGTGACGATATTTTAGTGATTATGTTGCGAGGAAAACGTTGAGATAATAACCATTTTGGTTAGAACTGACTGAAAATAACTTTGTTCCATATATTAACAAATGATCTCGCGGCACCCCTGGACTGCCGTCGCGGCACCCCAGGGTGCCCCGTCACCCACTTTGAAAACCCCTGAGGTATACCACTACTCTGTTTGGATCTACTGTAATGTAGTCTCTCAAGAACAGCCTCAGAGAACGCTACGCTAAGAGAGGCCGACCGATAGGTGTCGCCCTTTCTTCTTTGACGATGGGTTCCCAGATTGACTGTAATGTAATGTATCAATTCAATTTCAATGGTGGAAGAAGTAGTAAAATTATCAATACTGCAATGTAGAACTACTCTGTTACAAATAAAAGTCCAATAATCACAATTTACTTGAGAAACAGTATAAAAGTATTGGCATCAAAATATACTTAAAGCACCAAAAGACAAGTAAACATACTCATTATGCAGAATGTCCATTTCACAAGGTATCATGTCTAAAATGTATTAAAATCTTTTGAAAATAGCACACCTACAAGCTCACAGTTGTGAGCTTGTAGATTGGCTATTTTCGAAGAGCCAAAGTTTAAATAGGGCTGAAGTGGTTAATGTATGTTTTGTAATAATATTTCTAATTTAAAAAGTAACTAGTAACTGAAGTCTTCAAATAATTGAAGTGGAGTAAAAGTACGATTTTTGCCTCTGAGATATGGTGGAATAGACGCAGGGACGTGCTGGCCATTGGGAAAAGCGGGACAACTCCCGAACGGCCGGTTCATTCCCGGCCGGTCCAGGCCGGCCATTAGGAAAAAAGTAAAAATAAAATGTTGGCCATCGTTCCATTTTGGGGGCTGGGCAGCCAACAAAGTAAATCGTCACTGTCGGGCAGAAACCTTGTATCTTCAAGTTTCAAATTTGTAAATTTTTCGCAAAGCAAAGCCCTGCTTCATCATACAAGGCCGTTGCACAAAATTTGTGAAAACAGCAGATCTACAAGCACACAACGCCTCGCGGTGGGCTTGTAGGTAGGCTTGTAGATCGTCTGTTTTCACTAATTTAAATCATTTTTAAAATGATAAATACAAAACAAAAGGTTTTGGACATACAAGGTTTCCAACCGACAATGACGAAATATAACTCATGTAATTGGCCCACTGGCTTGTCACTTGTCATGATCTGAAATGGCAAATCTTTGAGTAGCAGCAGCTCTATAGCGCGCAATGAGGGCCTCTCCAACTATTTTTCCCGGGCTAAATCAGGGGCCCAGCACGTCCCTGAATAGACGACTTAGACGTAAAAGACAGTATTGAAAATTGGAAATACTCCAAAATTGTATTTAAAGGGGAAGATCGCCCATTTTCAATATTGAACTACTGTAGGCTATACGGTATGTGCGTTGGCTCTCGCCAACGTGCCTGACACTTTGGCTGACTGGTCAGCGTGGATACCTGGCAAATCGGGGTCCCGGGTTCGCCTCCCGGCCGTGACGCTACATTGGTGGCAGCGGTACAGAGGGGAAGTATTCATCCCCGGCGGCGGTGTAGACCTGTCCGGCTAGTAGTCGACGACTGTTCCCCCCTGAGTTGCGTTTGAACCCCCCGGTTTCAAAGTCGATCTTAGATCCTGGCCGGCGCGCGTGGTCGCGCTTCCAGGTAGAGGGGACGACTGTAGGCTATACGGTATGTGCGTTGGCTCTCGCCAACGTGCCTGGCACTTTGGCTGACTGGTCAGCATGCATATCTGGCAAATCGGGGTCCCGGGTTCGCCTCCCGGCCGTGACGCTACACTATGTCATTAATACACCTTAGAGGAGTTGTGTGGAAATAGAAATAAAGTTCCCCCCCTTCTGTGTTGCCTAGATCTGGAGGATTGATTTTGGGGTTTGTATTGTAAAGTACAACTTGATGACATCACACCGTCGTACTTTACAATACAAACCCCAAAATCAATCCTCCAGTTCTAGGCAACACAGAAGGGGGGGAACTTTTTTTCTATTTCCACACAACTCCTCTAAGTTATATAATATAACTTATATTAATGACAGTTCAACATTGAACATGGGTGGTCTTCCCCTTTAAAGGGATATTTCACTTTCTAAAAAACGTTTGGTAATTTTATCGATTATGATTGTGTTTTCCAGTTCAGTCTCATTGATGACTTCTTTGCTGCCGACGGATCTAGGAAGCTCATGTTCTTCTACCAGGGGTCCTCTCAGGTAGTATATTATACTTCTGGGTCCAGAGAAAAAGGGACTTGTGTAGGCATTTGTGAAGTCCTGCAAATTAACACAATAGGTTTGGTTTTGGATGTTTTGCATTTGTCTGACTTAGCTTTTTTTCTCATGAAACCATCATTGTAGTATTAATACTGACTATTATGTTAAATCAGTGGTTCTCAACCTTTTCAGGCTGCGACCGCCAAAATAATCACATTTTAACCGGTGACCCCCCATCCTGACAAGCACTAAGAGGCATTAGATTTTGAATATCACGGTTCTATTGTGAAAATAACAGATCTACATGCTCACAACGCCTCGCAACGCGAGGCGTTGTGAGCATGTAGATCGGCATTTCTGCCTCTAATGATTGACAATTTGGCCAATGTTTAATTTGTCATTTTAGAGGTATTAAAAAGTCCTTAAATTGTCACTTGTATGTGTGTATATACCCTCTATACACTTAAACTGTATGTTGGTTTTGTTGAAAAAACAATGTTGCACATTAAGTTAATCATCTGGAGACCCACCCCAAATAATTTGAGGACCCCCCTGGGGGTCCCGACCCACAGGTTGAGAACCACTGTGTTAAATAATGCAGTCAAACATTAAATTGTGCGTTCATGTTTGTAGGCACTGGCCTCCACTCATCCCTCTGTTATCGATGTTGGCTCCACCTCTCATCACAAAAGACTGTTCCTGACTACTGGATCTTCAGAGGTGAGAGTGACTGTTTGTAACAGTGAAAACACTTTGAGAAACACTGTCTTATAGTCCTGGTACAAAGGGCCTACTTGGACGGCTTTGATTTCATCGACTAAAACTATGACGAAAAATGTTTGTCGACTGCGTTTTTTTCACTGACGAAAACGAAATAAAAACTAAGCTGTGATGACTAAAACTAAGACTAAATATATTGACAATTTCGTCAACAAAATAAAAACTAGACTAAAACGTTAGGGAGGGACTAGTGGAGTAGAGAGTCATTTTATGTTTGGTTGCTCTCAGGTGTTGCGTGCTGAAAATAGCAGATCTACAAGCTCACAACGCGCCGCGCTGCGACGAGTTGTGAGCTTGTAGATCGGCTATTTTCAGCACGCAACCAAGTGTAAAATCAGTCATTACATGCCATCAAGGCCTGCCAAAATACATTTCAGTTGACTAAATCAACTGTAGATTTAGTCGCCTAAAATCTTATGATATTTAGTCGACTAAAATTAGACTAAAACTAAAACTTTTCCATCCATCCATCCATCCATCTTCAACCGCTTATCCGGAATCGGGTCGCGGGGGTAACAGCTCCAACTGAGACTTCCAGATTTCCTTATCCTGCGCAACTTCCTCCACTCCCTCTGGGAGTATACCAAGGCGTTCCCAGGCCAGTCTGGAGATATAATCCTTCCATCTGGTCTTAGGTCTGCCACGGGGTCTCCTCCCAGTGGGACGTGCATCGAGGACCTTCCTAGGAAGGCGCTCGATTTCCAGTGACTAAATTATGACTAAAACATTTTATTCAAAAGACTATGACTAAAACTAAATCAAAATGTGCTGTCAAAAACAACATTGCCAGATACCAAACTGTGCCTGGACATCAGTGACGGTCCCTGACCATAGCGCTCCGTCACATATTACAGGACCTAGAGAGCAAAACATGTAATGAATGAATACAATTGAGTACCTGAGACGAATAACAGTCCGTATTTTAAAATTTTGGATAAAAACATTTTTTTGATTTACCAGACTGTAAACCACAAACTAGAAGTTTTTAATTTCTTAAAGTCTTAATGTACTTCCCCCCCCCCCCCTCATTTTGTTGGGTTAGATTTTTTTTATTTAACTCATATATGTTAGGAATTATAAGACATAATACTTATGAAAAGTGGAAAAAAACAGTATATCTCCAGCAGTTTGTGGAACAACAGTCTAAAGGTGGTTGCACACTGCTGCGTTTTTCGGGCCGAATATCGGAGTGAATTTCGGAGCACGCAAATAAAAAATTCAACCTCACGTTATGTCAGTCACGTTTGCACACTGCCGCCCGTTTCGCGCACCACTCGGTCCCTTGCTCTCTCTATCTCTCTCTCTCTCCTTGCCCTGAAAAACGCATTTCGCAACGAAAAACGCAGCAGTGTGCAACCACCTTAAGTCCGTACAAGCAATATTCAGCAGACAAAGGGAGAAAATAACATTACCGACAATTAAACAAAATGAGGGGGGATTGCATTAACAATTTAACAGATTAAAAATGACTAGTTTTTTGGTTTACAGTCTGGTAAATCCAAAAATATATATATCAAAAAAATATATATATGGACTTATACTGTTATTTGTCTCACATACTCAATTATGTTGAATAAAAAGGAGAATACAGTTAGATTATTACAGTTCTGTCAGGACAACTCATGAATGGATAAAGACAATGTATGAATGGATAGATTATTTCTGATGTACAGTATGAATGACACATTCCAAACTAGTGTATAATGACCTTGCCATGCGAATCTAAGTGATGCTTTGCCAGAGCAGTGTGCACCTTTTGTTTTTAAAGTTTTCCCCTTCTATTGTATGCAACCTACACACCTGCTCTAGAGCGTATTTCAGAAGTGTAAATTATGAGCGTGGCACAGAACATACATGGTGGTAATTTAACACACCTGTGGAATGTTGTGTTAATGCTATGAACCGTGTCTGGTTACCATTCACACTATTGTCTCTGGAGTCTAATCACATGCTTGTTCACTGCTGTGTTCTTTTAAAGAGAGAGAGGGAGAGTTAGTTAGTTAGTTAGTTAGTTAGTTAGTTTTATTGTCCACAGTGTGGAAATGTGTCTTTTGTCTCATATACATTTAGACAACATTAAAATGACAGATAAACAGCAACAAGCACTTACACACAAAACATCTTAATGGTCACCTCTGGGACAACCAGATCTTATTTTATTGTTGTGTGGGACACGATCAACACAATCCTGAGTTATTTTTTGTGTTCAATCTGTGTTTTTAGATATTTTAGTATTTCAGCCGATTTCAGCATGCTACAACTGGTCATATGATGAAATACTAACATATCTAAAAACACAGATTGAACACAAAAGATTATTCAGGATTGTGTTGATCGTGTGATTCGTGTCCCAACAATAAAATAAGATCTGGTTGTCCCAGAGGTGACCTGGTCCTTTAAGGCAACAAGAAGGACAACAGTGGCATATAAGGTGAAGAAACAGGCACATCAACGAGACATGACATCATTCAATGCCTTAATGGCATTTGGAATGAATGAATGTTTAAAAAATATTACGGCTACGGTGTGCCCATTCTGCCCAAGTTGTTCTATAGTGTCTACCAGAGGGAAGTAAATTGAACTCCCTATGAAGTGGGTGAGAGGGGTAATTTATTATCTTGACAGCTTTTTTCCAAAGCACTTCATTGTAGATACAACTTAATTGTTTTTGTTTTTTCCCTATGATTTTTTATGCCAGATTTACTATTCTCTGCAGCTTGCCTCTACATTGCATGTTAAGATTACCGTACCACACATTGCCATGTTGAAGGTTAAGATTCCCTCTATGAGGTTCTTATAAAACGTTTCCATAATGTGCTTGCTCACCCTGAAAGAGTTGAGCTTGCGTAAAAGGTGGAGACGTTGGTTACAGGATTTAAAAATATAGTCAGTGTTGTCACTGAAGTTAAGGTTGCTGTCAATTAGTGCCTAGATATTTAAAGGCCTAGAGAGAGAGGGAGAGAGAGAGAGAGAGAGAGAGAGACTGTTAACTTGCTAGGCTGGCTCTAAGGCAGCTAAAGTTAACTCATTAAACTAAACTTACATTGTGGTTATGTGTGGAACTAAACCCTGTCTCTATCTACGTTGCTCAGCCATTGCTGGGGAAGTGTCTGTACTTTCTGAGGATGACTGACAAGGCCATAACTACAGCTAACATACATCAGGTCAGTAAACCGCTTAGAACTAATGTCATTAGTACTGTTTCCATCAGGGACGTTGGAGAGTTGGAGAGGCCCTCATTGCGCGCTATAGAGAGAGATCTCTCTCTATAGCGCTGCTGCTACTCAAAGACTTGTCATTTCAGATCATGACAAGTGACAAGCCAGTGGGCCAATTACTCTACATGAGTTATATTTCGTCGTTGTCGGCTGGAAACCTTGTATGTCCAAAACCGTTTGTTTTGTATTTATCATTTTAAAAATTATTTAAAGAAGTGAAAACAGCCGATCTACAAGTACACAACGCCTCACGGTGCGAGGCGTTATGTGCTTGTAGATCTGCTGTTTTCACTACTTTTGTGCAACAGCCTTGTATGATGAAGCAGGGCTTTGCTTTGCGAAAAAATGTATACATTTGAAACTTGGAGATACAAGGTTTCTGCCCGACAGTGACGATTTACTTTGTTGGCCGCCCAGCCCCCAAAATGGAACGAAGGCCGACATTTTATTTTTAATTTTTCCCTAATGGCCGGCCTGGACCGGCCAAGCACTTGTCTAAGCCGTGTGAACGTCCCGTGCCCACAGGAGGTGACCTTTGGGATGCTGGACTGTTGTGAGGGCAGCGTGCTGCACAGTGTGGAGACTCTGCTGTCAGAGGTCATGCTGCCTGCTCTCAGAGCTCAACAGGTATCTCTCTCTCCCTTTCTAGTTCTTCTTCTCAAAGCTCAACAGGTATCTTCTCTCCCTTTCTAGTTCTTCTTCTCAGAGCTCAACAGGTATCTCTCTCTCCCTTTCTAGTTCTTCTTCTCAAAGCTCAACAGGTATCTTCTCTCCCTTTCTAGTTCTTCTTCTCAGAGCTCAACATGTATCTCT